>NC_132938.1:24991287-25294318 GCF_034638445.1 Ciconia boyciana
TTGTTCATGTTGATCTATCAGTTAAAAATAAAACTAGGGCCATCATCAAAACAGCAAACTTTAATATCTCAAAATATAATTGTCAGCTTGGAGTAACTGCAGTTTTATACTGTGCTGCTATATAAGGAATTTGTTCCCTTTAGGTACAATATACCCAAGAGCATTTTCCAGTGCAATAGCTGAAGAACATCCCTTCTATTTTGGTGTAAAGAAAACTGGGAATATTGAATCACTAGCTAATGAAAAATTACAGATCCATGCCAGCAACATAATGTATCAGTATTTAGAAAGCTATGCTGCAAATTGTGCCAACAGAAGCTTTATAGAAGAAAATTAAGTTCACAGAATCCATTTGAGGACTTTTAAAGTTGCAAATATTGATTGATATGCTTTAGATTGTCTCCAAGGTCCTGATTTTTCCTCCAATGTACACCAGGAGAACACAAATTTAGTTACAGTGAATTAAATCTGAGTGCTAGGACGTGATATTCAAGTGCAGAATATCTGAAGAATTGCTGTCAGAGTATTTTTTTCCGCCACTATATTGTTCATTTTAATTTCATTTTTTCCTTTACCATCTGTATAGGCCTAATTTCAAATGAAAAATCAGACAAGCAAAAAACTCTTCACGGTTCTATCAGGAAAATAGCAAATAAAAATAATTGAATGGCTGTGACACAAAGAATATATGCAGTGTAACATGCACTCTTTGACTGCATTTCTGTGGAGAAGCTATTCAAAGTGCAAATTACATGGTTACAATGGTGTCAGTGAGTGTGGGTGTTAGCTTGTGTAACTCTGTATCCAGAGTGCACAAGGACAAGCCAGTATCAGGAAAAGCAATCTATAAAAAGGTGGCATTATCCACACAGTGTCTTTTTGCTAGGGCTGAACTCAGCCATTAATACCAGATATTGCTGTGTAATCCACCTTCTTCAGCCTTCTGTGTTTAGTTTACAGAGTTCATCTGGTAATTCAAAGGAATAAGTCTGGATGAAAGAAATCTGCTTTTCCTTAGGTTTCATAGCTTTTCTCAGTTATTTTGAGTTTCAAATGTGTGGATAGTAAGTGCTTAGTTTCCAAGGGCGTATTTCTCAATAGTAATTGTTACAATGCCAGTATACAGCAGTCAGAACCTGACTGCGAAAATTCCACTATATAAACACACACACTTTTATATATGGATGTATATATTCAAGCAATACAGCGTCACAAGACACTAGTAAGTTAATGAAAGGTAAAAGCAAGGATTTTGATGATACTGAATAACTGTATGCAAAATTATGTAAAAGAACTGTTAAAAAATACCATGTTCTATCATCTCTATCCTCCTGTTTGTTCTTAGAGAGTTTAATTCTTCCAAACAGATAATAAGGGTTCTGCACTGAATGTATCCAATGTCTGATATAAGATTTCTTTGCTGAACCCTCTGCTTGTGGTTTTTTTATGGCAGCTGAACCTAATTTAGGGGTTTATCTTCATGCTTTGGAATCCGGTGTATTGTTTTTTCGCACTTCTAAAGAGGCCCCCGCGCCCCCAATATTTTGCTACTTGCTGAAAGTCGATATCAACATTGTACATTGGCTTGACCCACACTCCTCTGTGAATTAAAAGTAATTTATAGCCTGCAATGGGTGTTGCTGCCACAAGACTTACAGCTGTGATATTTAGGAAAAGCCCAAATTGTTGAAAAGTTCTTCAGTATGGTCTTTCTAAAGACATACGTGTGTTCTAAGAGAGAACTTTCAGGATTCTGCTTCTCTAGAATTTAATTTCTTGTATAACAGGTGCTAAAATAGACAAACCTCAGTGTTCTATTTACACTTACTAAATTGCTGAATATTGAGATTTTATGGTGTAATCTTTTTCCCACCTACTATTCTGAGTTGTTTTTCTGAGGAAGGTTTAATAGATGTCTTATTTTTTCTCTACCTAGTCTCATGGCTCAGAAACTTAGTCTGCCATTTATGCTAACCAGCAAATGGACTGAAGTTCAGGTATTGGACTGAATCACAGAGTAGAAAATAATTCAATGTATTAGTCTTTCTGTATTTCTTCCTTCATGCCTTTAGTTGGGTAACTGGCTAGAGGCTTTTAAAATACAGTATACAGGTTCATTGAACCGGTTGATCCCATTAAAATGTGCTAAGCACAGATGGCTCAGTGATCTTTAGTTACCTATAACCCTGTAAAATATTGGTAAACCCCAACTGGCTACATGAGTCATAAAAACGTCTGTTGTTCAAATAGGTAGACCCAGCTGGAATTCTATGCTTTTAAAAATGCAACTTGTTTTCTACAAAGCAGCACAGTCAAACCAGCTCTCTTACCTGAGATGAGAGTCAAACTCCTCTGCGTCCACTTAGCGGTACAGACCCCTCTGCATGCACTGACACCCTGGGCAGCTTCACTGTCATACTTCTATGACTTATCAAGCCAGGCATAGGTTTCCAGCAGCCCACACAGTTACAGGTAACTCATGCTCACTGAACCAGTTTGTTCTATCTGTGCTTAAAAGAGTTAAAACCGTGAAGAGCGGTCCATGTAACATTCATTCAAACATGTGGGAATCGTGATGCCATTTGCAGGAGTGCCAGGTATGACCTCCTGCACTTTGAAGGGACAGTGCAGTTCTATGGCAGTGCAGCATCCAAACACTCTTTGTTACTATTATGTCTGATGGAAACAATAATCTTCTGTTACTATAGGTCATCTCATAATGTCAAGCCAAATAGTATTATCATGCTGTACCTGGAAAATGCAAGTGGAGTGTAGGATGTGAAAATTAATATCTAAAGAAATTATCAACATAGTAAAAGACAAGAAAAAGTTATATTTATGTTGGTACCTTAATTACTTCCTCTGGGTATTTATATGAAAAGAACCCCTAGCAAGGACAGTGCTATGTAGAAGTTGGATCATGATAAATTCTCTGCTGCATCCTTTCAGTTGTACTCCATAGTACATGTCAGGTGTGTACAGGAGAAGATAATAAGCCTGACCCTTCAGGGTTGGCAAATCAGCACCTATATTGAGGGAGGCAAGGAATAATAAGGAATTGCAGGGGAAAAAATATTTTCTGGTATCTACATTTTCTCTCAAGCTAGGCCCAGTCTGACCTTCAGCAGAAATATCCCAAAACATATAGAAACACAAAGAAATCTTACAAATGTATGCATACAGGAGCTGACATTTCTTGAATCAACTTTAACTGAACTTTTATTATTTTAATTGTGATTTTATTTTATTTATTTTAAACACTTCTGTTTGTTTAAAAAAAAAAAGTTTGTTATCCATCTATTGATCTTTGTAATTACTTGAAAATCTTTCTGAATTTTCCCCTGCTGCAGATGTCCATTCCTATAGCTTGCTGTTGCATAGTATGCTACCATCTATTTCACATAAATGGAATGACAGAATGATGTACTGAATCAGCATGCAAGTGTGTTATGAAGCAATTATGTTTGATGGTGCCGGTGTGTTCAAATTAACTTTCTTCCCTGACTTCAGAAAATCTGCATCAGAGACTTAAGGGAGCATTTCTTGTATTATTAAAAATAAATTACTAGCAAAACAGGGCAGAGATTGATTCCACTTTAACAGTTTAGAGCAGTGAAAGGGAAAACAAGCCTACTTTGCACAGTTAACAATTTATTACACCCTAGTTTTGGCCCTGGAATGCATTTCATAAGCAGAAGTATTTTAAAGTAATACATGCCAGTCCCTTAAAGGCTCACTATTTTGAGAATTAATTAGATGGGATTTTTTTCCCCTCACAAATGTCTGTAATGATTAGTTTGAAAAGCTTGAGCCATGTAAGGCATCATGTGCTGAAGTGATCATCTTAAAACAGAATGTTGACTGACAAGTACTGGCAAAAAATTATGTCATGACTGCTTTTTAAAAAAAAGACTAGTATTAAAATGTGTGCCAAAGAGAAGAAATATTAAAGATAGCTTGCCTCTTAGAAGACATCCATGTACTCTTTGAAAATCCTTTAACAGCACCAGTTGTCTTGTTAGATCTGCAATTATTTATTTTTCTGTGTCATGAATCAGAGTAAATTTGGCTCTTCAGTATATTTTCATTCAAACAGACTACATGGTATAAAGACCTTTTGCATAGCTTGTTCAAGCAGACTCAAAACAGTATGTGTAAGGTCATAAGCAGAGTCACCTCAATCCACATGGCCTAGTCTTCAAACATATATAGAAATAATAACTCCCAGTTTGAGTTTGGAATATATTCCCTACTGATCACAAAGCACCTAAGCTTACTTCTAATGAAATCAATGAGAAATCTTCTTCTGCACTCATTGCAATCAGAAGTGCTACATTTTCTTTGGGTAATTATTTTTTTTAAAGTTTGAGTTGGCTGTTAGGTCACTTGATTTCAGTGCCTAAAGCAAAACCTTTTATAAGTGACTGGAGATTAATTTTGCAAGCAAGATCCTTAAGGAAGGATAATTCCAGTATGTTAAATTCACCGCTTACCTGAAAGTAAGTACCCTACATTAACTTCCTGAAGGATATATACGTGCATGCCATCAAAGACAAGCTGTCAAAACAAGATCAAGTGCTGCTTAAGTTCACTTAAAAGTCAACTTTCATTCCAAGGTGATGTGCTTCTTCAAGGTGAAGTGTGTGGAATCATATACCTCCTTGTTGCAGTTCTGATTTGCTTGTTAGTAAATGTCACGAATGTTCCTATAATTTGCTAAGGCTAGCTAGACTTCACAGGTTGAAAGTACATCTTAAAAGAAGCCTTGGGGATTGTATATTCTTCAAGGGTTAATTAGGTATGGTCAAATATAAAGCAGACAGACAAACAAGTGTGTACAACAAATCATTAAGTCTTGTGTGAGAATAATATCAGCACTCCAGGTGAAAATACGTCTGTATCCCCATAGTGCTCTCATCTTTTAAATCAAATGTATTTTCTATATTCAAAGAAAATCTTGAATGTCTAGACAATTAAAAATGTTACTAGGAAAAAAGTCAAGGAGAGAATCGGATACATAATTAAACATACTTAAAAGATAGATTTTCTTTGTCAATCTCGCTTTTTTGAAGCAGCATATTCTACAGATAGTCCCGGTGAAATTAGTGGAACATTTATATTCAATGAATGTAAATTCTTGTTTTTCAGAATCTGTTTTATAATGGAAACATACCGTTGAAGTAAGAAATGTGTCATTTTTAAATGGAAAAAAAAAAAGTAGTTTTTAACAAGAAATTTACTTTTATGTTTAAATTTCAGGACTGAGAACAGAGAAAGATTTTTTGTATTCCTTCATGTGCTGGCAGACCTTGTTCCAGAGAACATTTATTATCAATATAAGTCGTTGGCTGGGTAATGAATAATTTTTATTCCCTTGCTCTTCCTTTTCTTACACATATTTGTTACCTGTGATTAGTCCATGATTACCTGTAGCTAGTTTTGTCAGTAAATTGTCTATCTGCTTCCATGTGCACATGTTGCTTGCTTTGCATAGTGTCGTTTTCATATAATCCCTGGGAAATATTGGTTCCAACACAGTCAAGATGAGTTTTGCTCTTCACTTCAAGGGGGCAGGATTTTACCTTTTCTGGTCCTTTTTCCTATGTCAGTTTAGTAATAGAGAATTGCACATATTTCTGATGGGAACCATGAGATTCTGCTTTAAAGATGAAAAAATCTCGGATATTTATTCTCAAACTTCTGCAATTAATCTTCAGGTATTCAGTTCAGATTTTTTTGGACTCATGCATGTTTTCACAGATATCTGTTACCTGCAAGGACATTTATGAAGAATGAGCTGTTTAATTCTTTATGAATGAAAACAAATGGAGTCATGCATTTGTCACAGTTTTGGACAGTGGCTGATTTTCAAACTATGTAAACTGGACTGATGTCTTCCTCCAGGTGTTTCATCATGGCATCCACTTTACCTACACAAATTTAAGCAAATTCTTAATCCTAGTTAAATAGGGATCAGTTTTACTACAGTCTCTTTTCTCCCCTCCCCCTACAGATTTCATCTTCTTACAGTATTACTATATCCCACACTTCTCTTCTTGTTGAAGGCATTTTAAGGATTTTCTAAACTTCTTGGCCAAAGTGCTGTGTTATGGCTTTTTTTTTATTTTTCAGATACTGAAGCCTATCTGTGTTTACCAGTGCTGCTAGAACTGTATTCCTAATTCTTCTAAAAACTGCGAAACAACAATATGAGTATCAACTTACTGAAGCTTTACATTCCCTTTAAATGGGGATACATCAGGCATTTTCTCAAAGTCTGACTTGAAACCCAGTGCTATCCATATTAGAGAAAAACAATTATGCAATGGTATGATTATCTTCCCTCTTCAGCACCTCATGTATAATCATGCTAATAAGTCTGACACCAGCTAGTACATTTTCTAAGTGATAATTGGGGATTTAGCCATGCGGTTGCAATGACGTTACTGGAGGTAGCGTAGCCAAATCCTAGGACTTTGTTTTGAAAACCCTCACCCTGCAGCGGGTTTAATGAATTTCATTTGGTTACTTACCTAGTTATGATGAATGGGAAGAGAAAGACAGACTTCATTTTTAGAAAACAGCAGTGTAACAATAGTGTCATCTGTGAAAACAGTGATTTGCACCTAATGCAATTTATGCTAGTCAGGCACTTTTACTAAAATAGCAGCATCTCAGTCTCATTAACAGCTGCAGCATCATTTAGTTTAAACTCTAAATAAAAGGGGTACCTGTGCACAATCCATATGCTCCTGAAAATAATATCTGTTGTTTACTCTGTATCCTTCATTTAACTTGCAATTAAGACTATGAAAAATTGGTCTGCAGTTCCATTTTTTTGACTGCAGGGGACAAAGCATACTGGAAAACCACATTAGAGATTGTTTTGTTTTGTTTTACTTTTCACTATTGCTTCTCTTTCTGGACAGTATGGCTAGTGCTAATCTGTGACTTGCCCCTTCTTCACCACTGAGAATGTTTTCTCTGAAGAAGTATCAAACTGATTCACCAAAAGAACCAAATTTCACAACAAAGAAAATCCCCTTAAGGGAGAAGAAACTGGAATATGTATTAATAGAAGAAAGAAAATGCAGTGGGAAAATGCTATGTGAAAGGAAAGCAGAAAAAGACAGAAAGGGAAGTGAGTTTAATGCAAAAAATGATGGTCAGAGGTGATAGAGAGCCAGTCACAACATTTCAGTTCTCAAGTTGATGAGGCAAAGGCAGAGTAACGTAAATGCTGCAGTTAAAGTCAAAGGCAGTCGAGAATAGGGTGTAATGTAGTCACCTCCCATTGCATCCCTCACCATCTGCTATATCTTGACATACAATATATCACAGAATGAAGTGTAAAGTGCAAGGTCAAGAGCTGAGATATTTCTCTCATCAGGGAACTCCAGACAGAAAGTCGTTATTGATCAGTCACAGCCACCTAACGGCACCTCTGCAACTCTGTAATTGGTGCTGAATGATTTTATGTTTTTATAACATTAAGCTTGCATTGCTATCTGGCACGGCAAGGACATGCAAATGGTATAGTGACTTACAGGCTGATTTCAGATCAGAAGGCAAGGTATAGATCAAGGAAAAGGGTTAGGTGATACCTCAGCATGATTTAATCTTGAACCTGGGAGATGAGATTGCTGAGCACGTAGAAAATGGTATCAGTTATGAGATTGATAATAAGGAAGTGAATGTGTTAAAAAATAATTTGCTTCATAAAAATGGCTTTTCAAATGACGGCAATTATAGCAAACACAAATTGCTTCCTTGGGTGTCATACTTTCAGACAGAATTAATGAGTGACTTAATAACTCTTGTATTAACATAATAGGCTAGTTAGACTAATTCACTGGAAAAGTAGAAGTATCATTATACGTTTTAACATAGCATTGTTATTGGTGAGGGTATTTTATTAAGTGAAAGGGAAATGAGTTAAATCACAGGTAAAAAGGATTAATCGTGTAGCCAGTATCAATCCAAAGGGATATGAACAATTATTAACTAAATATGTATCTGCCATCACAAAAGCATGTAATTTGGCAAATATAAGGACACATTTTGCCTTAAGTGTATACACCAATCTGCAAAGAAGCATAAAGTTTTATAACAGCAGCAGCGTTCGCTCCACCATCATTAAGCTTCTCTCATAATTTTTATAAAGGGATTTATTATTCGGCCATTTCACCTTAAAGTAAGATTTGCCATGCATGTTCTTAGTGACTAATCCAAATTAGTGCTGAGCACCTGCAACTCCTATTGAATTCTTCAGTGAAGGTTACAAGGTGCTATCACCAGCCCAGAAGTTAATTTTATTGTCTCTCACTGAGTCTTTGAAATCATTTCCACTGTGCTTTTTGGAACACAATAGGCCAAAGCTAGGCAAACAAATAAACGTAGAAGTAAAATGCTCCCTAAGCTCCAAGTAAATTAATATTCATTTACTCATTTCCATTCCTTCAGTCTGCTGAAAATAAGGTCTATTTGAAAAGAAACACAGATTTTTCCAAAATGTACAAAGTAGCACACACATTAGATATACAATATGTCAGGGAAGATTTCCATGTCAAAATCTGCTCATTTTTCATCTCCCTGTAGTCACTGGTTCTGAATGGAGCGTGTTATTGGTTGCTTCTATCACAGATGGTACCTTTAGGCCCAGGTGAGGCTAAAATCCTATTGCCACAGATAGTTCTTGCTAGCAAACATTTACAGTCTAAATAAACAAGATCACTAAAAACATTGCAAAGATGAGTCAAGATTGTTGCTTTTCAGCAAATTGCATCCCGTTTGGGAATGGGACCTGAATGGCTTGTTTACTTGTATAGGGATTTTGCATATAAGATTGTCTATTCATACCTACAATGGAAGCACAGAGCAGATGTGTACTAAAGTCTACCCTAAACTGCTGCTCTTCTCAAATATCTCCAATGCTTAATAGCTTGAAGTTGATATGATTATATTCATGTCCTGTGTCAGATGGAACAAGACATTTTTTCCTGTATTTCAATCTTTTTTGTTTTGCTTCATAAGAATAATACAAGTCCTGCCTCACAGAATCATGATTCTCTCTAATGACTTAGGCACAAGTCATTGGATTGCTCAGTTATGATGGACTTAGTGAAACCTAGATTTACTTCAGGGGGTGCAAAAAGAATTTTCCCCCTTACCATGGCAGTATGAAAGGGATATAACCTGATCTGAAACAGAGGTCTAAAATCATAAAGGATCTGGTTCAATCTTGAGTTATATCCCAGAGGATAATGCTGTGACCTATGGAAGGTCCATTTGAGGGCTAAGCTGGAGCACATGCTGTAGGACCACACATGAAATGTGTTAAAAAATTCTTCCCCAAAGACAGAAACAAATTCAAAGACGCATGTGGTTATGATAACCAAACGATTCACTTATGATGCTGCCTTCTCACAGTGAATGAGAATTGTGACATTCTAGCAAGTTAAGGTGATCTTTTCCCATCCTGCAGAAAAAACCAAGCAGATTTGATTTCTTTTGCCAAAAATGTAATTACTATTTGCAATTGTTGTGTCCCTGCATTCTGTGCTTCTCATGAGAACAAAATCCTGATGTAATATTGACAAACAAAACACAGATCAGGTTTCAATAAAGCTGCAACAGTGCATCATATGCATCAAATAATACTGTAAGAAACAGTGCCTATAAATATCAAATAGCCTCAAAAATCACTCGGCTGCAGAAGCTTGGAAACAGGACCGTTGCAGTATGCTACTGTTTGCTCTCGATTCCAGCAATCTTTCTGTTTATCTGAGTCAGCTGCTGATCCATATTACTTTTTGTACTTTTCCAAATGGTTTTTGCATAGATCCAAGCTGCCTAGAGAATAAAAATAAGTGGTATCAAGCATTATGCTATTCTGTGTCCTTATCACCAGAAAAGAGATGAAACAATGGTCAATTACATTTTTCTCTAGTATAAGTACTAGCTAAAATGACACAAGTCCAGTATGAATGTTCAGTCTGACCACCTATGAAAACAGTAACTATATCATCAGAGAATATGTAGACCAAGAAACAGTCTGAACAACAACACACAAAAAAAATCAGAAATAAGCACAATTAATTTTAGTGGGAAACTAATGATCACAACTGGCATGAAAGGTAACATGATTTTTACTGGTGACTTCCTGATCCTTACTACATGCTTCCTATAGTTCAAGTGGTTTCTCTTTCATTCCCTGGAAAAAAACATTTTCCACAACCATTCAAGTTGAATGAAATTTGGGGTAATGAGTGGTAGCTGATGTTTCATGTATAACGCTTAATACCATTTCTTCCAAGCTTCTCCACTCTGCTTGGTCATAAGACAATAAAGAAGGTGCCTTAAACTCTTTGTCATAAAGAGAATCAGTCTGCCAGAGAAGAGTCTGAATTCACTTGTGGAAGAATATATTTCAAAATGTAGCTTCCTCAGATCTAATATTCTATTACACATTTATACTGGATACATTAAAATAAGTTTTTATGTCCCCATGACATCGTATTTTGAGATACATGTGCTCTTAGGTTTTGCAAACCTAAGGTAGCAGAGATGAAAAACTTTATTCAAACACTAGGTTTTTCTCCTTGGAGGTTTAGGCAGGCTTCTTTCTCCATATGAACCCATCTATCTGCCTGTTACTGCAAAGACTGGTAATGTCAAACATGCAGAACGGTTGATGTATAAGCCTAGGATGAATTTCTCTTCAGACTCAGATTGTTACAGGCAACTATTTGGGATAAAGTACCTGTTGTCTTTGCAATCTAATCTTACTCAGCTTGTTGTCTTCTGTTGTAGAATTCCTGCAAAAGAGATAAGCAGCGTTGCATGACAACAGAACGTAAGTGGAGGTGTCTTTTAGAACAAGCTGCCCAAATGGAAACCCAGGCCTAGAAGGGTCAGCATTAGCCCTTAGTAGAAGAGCTAAATAAGAAAATATCTTAACTGAAAAAGAAAAACAGAACAGTTTTGAAGAGTTGGAAGAAGAGTTGGAAGGGACCTCTTGAAATCATCTAGTCCAACCCCGCTACTCAAGCAGAGTCACTGACAGCAGGTTGCCCACAGCTGTGCCCAGATGGTTTTTGAATTATCTCCAAGAATGGAGACAACACACCCTCTCTGGGCAACCATCTGGTGCATCAACCACTTCTCCTGGTTTGTACCATCAGCAAACTCCTCCACTGAGGGTAAATCTTCCTTGCTCTAGACTTTACCTCTGGTTTCAGGGGCCTGAAGACCAGTCTTACTGGTAAAGATTGAGGAAAAGAAGACATAGAGTACCTTACTGTTTTCCATGTCCTTTGTCATCAGATCCCCTGCCCCATTCAACAGCAGACCTACATTTTTCATAGCCTTTCTTGCTTCTGATATAACTGCAGAAGTTTTTGTTGTTGCCTTTCACATCACCAATATCAACTCCAGATGGGCTTTGACTTTCCTAATCCCATCCCTCCATGTTTTGACAGTATCTTTATATTGTTCCCATGTCACTTGTTCCTGCTTCCACCTCTTCTATGCTTCTTTTTCATGTCTGAGGTTAGACAGGAGCTTCCTGTTTAGCTGAGCTTGCAGGAGGTGATTCTTAAAAGTCATCCAGCTCTTCTGGATCTCCCTTCTTTTCAAGGCTATATCCTATAGATATACTGGAGATCCCATAAGGCCAAAACTGTATCCGAAGCAGGTCCCTGAATGGCCAAAGTCTGCTCTCCAAAAGTCCAGAGTTTTGAATCTGCTTTAAGCCCTGCTCCTTCCTCTCAGGATCCTGAACTCCACCATCTCATGGCCACTACAGACAAGGCTGCCCCCAGCATTCACATCCCACTCAATCCTTCGTTGTAAGCATGAGGTCCAGCAGAGCACCACTCCTCAGTGGCTCCTTGATCACCTGTGTTAAGTTGTCCTCAATGCACTCCAGAAACCTCTTGGATTACCTGTGCCCTGCTGTGTTGTCCCTCCAGCAGGTATTGGGGTGGTTGAAGTCCTGCATGAAGCTTCTTTCAGCCATCTGAAGAAGGCCCCATCAACTTTTTTCCTGATAAGGTGGTTGGTAGCAGATACCCGTAGGTATCTACAGTATCTGAAGAAGGCCCCATCAACTTTTTCCTGATAAGGTGATCGCTAGCAGATACCCATAGATTGTGGGTATCTGCCCACTAATCCTGACCCATAAGCTCTCAGCTGACTCATCACCCACCCATAGGCAGAACTCCAGGCATCCCCACTGCTGTCTCACATCAAAGGCAGATCCCCCTCCTCACCACCCTGCCTGATCCTTCTTAAAGAGCTTGTATCCGTCCATCACAGCACTCAAGTCATTTGAGTTATCCCACCACATCTCCATGACCCCAATGAGATCATAGCCCTGTTTGTTCCCCATGCTGCATGCATTTTTGTACAGGAACTGTGTGCCATATCTGAGGAAACACAGGGTTGGCTTTAATACTGAGGAAAAAACTGTCTCTGCCTTGACTCCCTCAGGATGCCATAGGGAAGAGCATTGCTCAAGTTTTTACAGAAATACACATATTTTGGAGGGACTATGTAGCCAGACACATGGTGGCACACTTTTGCTGTTTAATACATGCTATTAATAATTAAATTAAAATGAAAATTTCATTTCCAGGAAAACCATCCTCTCTCCTTTTAGATCTTCTGAACAAAACTTTCTGTCAGTTTCTGTAACAACTAGATGACGTAACATTTCATGGAATATGTTTATTGAACTCCATTCCTAATCAAATGAATTAAAAATAGCATATGCCTTAACAGCAAAATTGATAGCCTCCTGACTTCATTTTGCATGCAGATGCTAAGCTGCATTAAGATTAGATTCATTTACAATTCTGTTTCCAATTTACAATTATGGTCAAGATATTTTTCCCCCCAAAATGGCCACTTTTCCTTTAAATTACAGCCAATGATGACAGTGTGTTTTGTATTATCTTCTAGTATGACTTCTGAGATTGTATGACCGGAAACTAGTCCAGTTAATTTTACTGTAGCCTATATCACCAATTATATGAATATTTTCAGTCTCCTAATTTGCAGACAGACCAGGACTTTAACTAACATAGATAGTTTGCCAATGCAGCTATATAATTTATTTTAAAATCATAACACGTGGCTCAAGTTAATAGACTTAGAATTACATTGCCAACATTTTTCTTGGCCAGCCATCTCAGCATCCTGTAGTAAGATATCCATTCACAATCAGAATTTATATAAAAGAAAATGGTCCAGATTAATTTCCAATAGAACATTAATAAAGCTAATGGAAATACACAGGGGGCAACTTGGCTCAACAGCACAAATGTAACTGCAATTCAAATATTACTCCAGCTTATGCTCCAGTATGAGCTAATCTGCAAAGACTTTTTTCTTTTGTAACTGTTAGTGAAATCAACAATAAAACTAGACATAACAATTTTTTCTGTGCAGAATCAGAGATATATAATATAAGAACACTTACACTGCTAGCACTCTAAATAGAGCTGAAAAGCTTTAAAATCTGTAATATTATTTCCTTAAAAAAGGAAAAAAAATAGAGTTTTGTTCGTAACAAAGGTTCCTTTACCACTTTTATGGGAGTGTAATGCATTCTATGTCTCCTTAGAGACTTCTACACTATAAGAGGATTCTAAAATACCTGGATCATGTGTTTAAAACCATGTATGTAACCTAGGAAAAAGAGTCCTTAAACAGAATCACAGAATCATAGAATGGTTTGGGTTGGAAGGGATCTTCAAAAATTATTTAGTTCCAACCACCCTGCCACGGGCAGGGTCATCTTCCACTAGATCAGGTTGCTCGAAGCTTTAGCTACATGAACAATTGATCACATACCAGTTTATGAATGGTAAATTGTAATGTATGTAGTATCAGTCCATCACAAAAAACAAAGTAATTGGAGTTACCTCAATCTACACTGAAAGATGAAAAGAAACTTGAATTGCTTGCACTTACCATTGCACACTAGCAAATCTATATTATCATGGCCCAGCTGCTGTGCAGCAGCCTTTTACCCACAATAACTTAATTGTTTTTCTAATCTTTCAAAAACTTAGAAACATTGGAAAACATGTCTGTTTATTCAGCTGACAAACTATGAAAAAGCTTTTTCATACTTCTAGACATTTTGTAGTATTAGGTACTGAGTGAGGTCTCTCCTATAACTTTATAGTGTTTCAGAAACAACAAAACAATGACTTTATCTAATGGTCAGCAAGAAAGGAGGCATTAGATTGGCGTATTTAAAAGCTTTTATTAAAAATATGCTAACAATACTGTATTTTAATGAGTCAGTGATTCCTTTTAAAATATAAATATAGACTGTTCAGAGTGTTGGTACAACTAGTTTTACTGTATCCATTCCTACTAAGAAATATTTAAAAACAGATAGTTTGAAAAGTTTCTGAGTATTTGCAAGATGAAATTAACTTGTAGAGTGAAGTATTCATCATCTGGGGAGGTTTTGATTGGAGTTTCTGGTTGCCAGTGTATAGAGTATCAAGTCCCCATGAGATTCAGGTATAAGGTTTTAAATCATTGTTAAAACTAGAGACATAATTCCTCCTCAACTCTGATCTCTTTTTCTATCAACTTTGTATTTCAAATTTACACTCTTTCGTGCAGGTGCACTTGGACATCCTGACCCACTTATACCTAAGACAGACCAGCTATAAAAGTATGAAGGAACTCTGGAGGAATTTATTAGAAGCCAATAAATGAATGAAAAAGCCAGTGATGGTACCAGTCATGGGATCAATGCTAACATATATTTGGTGATTTTTAAGCCACTTAAACAATGAAGTGCATATTTTAAAGGGTTGTTTGTTTTTTTTTTTCCAGAATCTGTTGTAAGATAGCTTAACTATTATAAATTTAGAGCCATTTTAGCTGACTAAGAACAGCTAAAAACCTTATTTCACTCATTTAGGAATAAATGCAAGAGTCCTATTAGTAGGATGAGGCTCCAAGCTGGAAAACAAAATACAACCCAATCCTTTCTTTCGTGTGTAAAATATTTTACATGTAGATAGCAAAGGTATATGTAACATTCAGATAACTGCACTACAAATTCAGAAACACCATAGTTAGCGACTCAACTTTTGTTCTTTGCTTTTAATTCCCTGTTGTCCTTCAACATACAGAGCATCCCTCTTTCTCTCTCTCTCCATTCCTTCCCCTCCTTAAAGTATATATGCAGTATAAATAAAATATATAAATACAATAATACAATATATTCATTGCATATACATAGTAAAATAATAAGGCTCAGTGAAGACAAACAATATAGTAATTATCCTTACTTACAAGCACTTGGAGAAAGCTGTTACTTAAAAAGTCCACAATCAACCCATTGATAATATTTTGTCCCCCTGAATAATAAGATGTCATGGATCAGTTAGTACCAATGGACAAGAACTTTGTATAAAACAGATTGCATCTGCCGTTTCTTACTCTAAATCACATTATTTCCTCAGGGAGTAGTGCCTTTCATCACATACACAATGGACTTTGTGCATAACATAGGTTAATTTCCTTGGTGATTTGTTCCAACTTGTGGGGATAATTAAACACTGAATCAAATGACTTTGGGATATGATGGCTGCCCTTCAGTTTAAGTCTTCTAAACCAAACTTGTTGTCTTTTTAAAGGGTATGCCTTAACAGTGTGTCAAGTAATGAATTTCAGTGAAATGTCATAGTCTAGGATATGCAGAAAGGCTAGATCAGTAAAACTTTCTGAGACAATGACAGGCATCAATTACAGCTTTAACATTTCTTGAAGATTAGCACGCACAGAATAAATACAGACCATTTATTATGGCCTTGCAGACTACACACCAACACAGAGACTGCATTTTCAGAATCATCAATAAAGGTAACTTTAGCTCTCTGCATCACAAAATCTGTCTATGCCAATGGCAACAGACAGATCAAGGTAAATGCCCTGCCTATTTGCCAAATTAAATTGTATACATCTGTGCAAATAATTTTTAGCTATATTTGCAGTATGTATCAGCACAGTTCCTTTGGAATTAGCTACTTAGTGCTCAACACCTGGTCTTTCTTGTTAATTTATATTGCTTAAGATTCCCCCCCTAATTTGCATAAAACCATAAAGATTAAAGTATATTCTTTAATTTTTCCTCTGGGCATGCATTTTTTCTTAAAAAAATACATATTTGATTGTCTTTTATCTTTCCTCTTATTTAAATCTCTTGATTGTTCTGTTTATTTTTAAGATAGTTTTCCTGATATTAATGAAGATATAATTAGCTTTGGATCCTCTACAGTGATTTTGCTTCACATATAAAAATGAAACAAGACAGGAAAGGGAGTAAGATATGCTATGAAAGCAAAGAAAAAGAAAGGCAGCCCACAATAAAGGTGAAACAATAGCTCCCCTCAAGCTAATATTTGACAATGACAGAACATGAGTCACCATTATTTAAATCATATTAATAATTAATAGGCTTATATGTTACAGAATGCTCTCCCACCATTTTTCCCTCAGCATCACTCTGGATTCTGAAGAGTTTCTACTTTTTTCAACTGACATAAAATATAGCAGACTAAGGCCAGTATTTTTTTACCTAGAATCTGCTTGCCATTTTGTTATATTTATGTTTGAAAACATAATATCACTTTTTGTGGATGTAATACTTTACAGATTAGAAAAAAATTAAAGGACAAATTTTCTGTGCAGCTTATACCATGATCTACTGTAGCTGAGAACCACATCTCTTCCTGACAGTAATGGAAGTCGGAAGTTTTATTAGACACTGAACAGCCTGGTAAGTTTATCTTGGTTGCTAGGTTATTGTGAATATATGCATGTTAAAAACAAAAAAAAAGAAAAGCCCGCAGCATTTGCTGTCCCACTGGGGTAAATCAGTACAGCTTCACCATTTGAAATTCTAATCTGAAGCTTTTTCTATCCTTTAACATAAAATATATGTTCAGAAGAATGCATCTTCAAAACAATTTTTCAGGGACAGCAGTGCTGCTCATCAACTGTTTGCAGTGCTCTGTATGGCAAAAGATATTGCTGAGCTGTTATATCACACAAGCAGTTGTGGAGTATAGGAAACAAAACCTACTATAGGCTATATTTAAGAGCATGAGTCTGTTAAAGCAGCAGTCGAAGGAGTATAACAGCTGCCAGAGAATCAGGATACCTTGTGGAACTGTCATATTCAAAGACGGTGGAGAGTTAATAGAGGAGTATCAGTATTTTTCAAACTGCAGCTACGTCAGGAGAAAGAAGTTACGAGCAACAGCAAGCAATACAGAGATGAAAAGCCTAGCCAGCTGCAGCAAGTGAGTATGTTATTCGTACAAGTGCCTGCTTTGGTGAAAGAGAAAAAGAAATAAGCATAGAAATGGGAGATCATTGTCAAATTAATAATTAATTTTTAAAGAAAAGGTACGATTTACCAAATAGCATTTCTTTTCATTTTTTTTCTATAGAGAAGGCAGAATTTAAAAACCTATTTTTTATTAAAATCATGACAGAAGTTTTCCCAACTGCTGTTAACATGTGTGTGGAATGCTAGCTTCACATGTTCCCAGCATTCATCACTGTCATATGAAGAGGCACACAAACACTTTCCATTGGAATTACTAGCAGAGGCATACCCTTTAAATAAATAAAAGTCACCTAATCTAAAAGCAGTAGCATCAAGGAAAACCTCTGCATAACCCATTACAAAGTATAGTCAGTTCTAAGTTGTTAATGGTGCAAGACAGATTAAGCTGAAGGATCTTGATCCACAGTCAGCATCTAGTTAATGTCAGGAATTATCACTACCCTGTAGTTTTCATTTATCCACAAACTGCAACTATGACATCTCTCCTGAGATGTGAAAATGACTAGTCACCTTTGTCTGGCAGAAAAATACTGAAATCATCATCTGGTGGAATCAAGGTAAAGACGAAGTTTCGCAGAGTAATTTTACTGTCTTTGACCAGAGTACTTGGTCAAAGCTCAGGGCACTGTGTATTGATTCTCTTAAGAGGAAGGTGGTGATGGAGTCAGATGTCTTTGATGTAATCTATTTACTTACAAAGAATGAGCAAGCTTCTGAACCGCTGCAGAAAGCAAACAGCAGTTTCCTTGATCATTCCTCCAAAAATCTTTCAAGCTGGCACCCAGAGCAAATTGTCTTTCTTAGATTTTAGACAAACATTTATCAGGTGCAAAAGGATAAACAACTCAAGATCCTTTCTGGCTCTAATTTCTATGATTTTTATGACTCTCAGAGCCATTCTCCTTTGTTGCAGTACAGAACTAACTGTGTATCATATTTCCTATCTTAGGCACTTGTTTTTCCCAGGCATACATTTCTACATTACATTTCTACATTCAAAGCTTCATATGAATGAATGAATATGAATTCACTAGCCCATGAATGTCCAGTCAAACACATAATGTGGAAGCAGGTATTGTTTCATCTAAATAGTTTGGCAAAGAAGCTTGAATAATTTCCCATAACTAGTGTAAATGAAGGATGGTGGTTATATCTCCCAGTTTCTGAAAGACTACGTTGAACTCTTAACATCTGTTACTACTGCTAGCACACAGAAAATGGCTATATTTAAATGCTAAGGGAATACATGCATAAATCAATATCAGTTTTTAGTTCTGATGTTGAATCAAAAAGTTAGAGCATTGTAATTAGTTTGGGATCAGAGATGGCACTCACCTCCATTTGTTATAATCTAGCATCCAGTAAGTACTCTTGCTCTCTGCTGTAACTGTAGGTGAATGCCAGCAGATGCTCTAAGATTGACCTTTCTGATTTGTGCATGGCAAGATGGTATGACTATGGAACCAGGGTTATATATCTCTGTATTCTTGGCACTACCTCAATGGGGAACAGTGTTTCACACAGAAGATCAGCCTTCGCTAGGCAGTGAAGCTGCAAAATTAAATCAGACAATCCAGAAGTTGACATACTGGCAGTGCATTTGCACTGTAAAGACAAGTAAGGGGAAGGCAGGTTGGATGAAATTTAGATTTTTATTTTAATCTGTATTGTTATGTATCAGTAATCTCATACATTTTGAGCCCATTTTACTTTACTGATCTGATTAAAGAAGTTTGTACAGAGCTGCTTGAGAGCCATGGATGTTTAACATCCATTCCTTACAACACAGTGTGTTTGAACAAACCATGAAAATACCTGAATCAGCTAAAATCCAGACTGGAATATGCCACATTGTAAGTCTACTGCATATGTTGCAACCTACAGATGTGAGGCAAACTTAGAAGAAAATTAAGACAGCTGGTATTAAGGAAAAATGGAAAAAATAGCATCTCTGGAAATTCTGTATCCTTATAATCTCCTACTTCTTTTGTGGTCGCGGGGAAATATGCAACACTGTTCGTCAAATGTATAAACATGCTATGTTATTTGGAAGGACAGAACATCTGGAACAGCAATTTATTTTCAGGAGTGCAATCACAAGGGGTTTGCAAGTGCACCATTTATTTATGAGGCAGAAATTCAACAAAAGTTTTTTTTAAAAAAGGTTATACTATAGCAGCTTCTTTGTCATACTAATTCAGCTACTGCACAGTATTTTCTTTTTACATTAACAACATCCTAAGACAGAAAGAAACACAAATGATAGACTCAGTCAAATGGCACTATATGAAAAGATTATTTTGTGCTCTCTTCAGAAAAGAATGCACTCCATGCCACAGTGAAATAGAACAAATGTTTTTTTAAAAAATCGAGACATAAATAAAAAACCAGACAAAGCCAATTTTAGTCTTTGTCCCATGGTTCCAGAAAAGCTTGCACCATTTAATGCAAGCCATGGCAGTAGCTACAGTAGAAGTCTTGAATTTAATTCTACCTCTTAATTTAGAGCAAGCATCAGCCGGTGCGAGGACAAGAGAGCTATAATACGCTGGAAAGCTGATTCTTGAAAAATAAAGATTTTAGCGTGCATTTTTTTCAACCTCCTGGCATTATGGAGTAAGAAATCAAAGGGGCTGGGGGGCCTGTATATTATAACGAACCGAAAGCGGGTAACGGCTGATCGACGCCCGGTGTGAGGTGCCGCGGCTCGGTTGAGGCTCCAGCTGCAGAGGGCTGCCGGCAGCCGGGCTTGCGGCCGCCGCGCCCGTGTGCGGTGCTGCAGCGCCGCCTGTAGCCCCGTGCGGCTTGAGAGGGCGCCTCTGCTCGGGTCCTCTCCGGGGAAAAGGAGGGCGTGATGTTATTTTTTCAGGGGTTTTTTTTTCACCCTCAAGCAGAGTCTAAAGGCTTTTGAAAACGATAAAGTTAAACTGCTCAGATAATTTTAATTGCTGTTTTTATTATTAAAAAAAGGGAGCTGAATTTCTTAAATGTATGCTTTTGAGCCATGAACTTGTCTCCCTGATCTTCATCTGCATGGATTTTCATGATAGCTGATTAGCTCCTGTGGAAGGTCCAATTATAAGCTTTAGAAAGTCATCCAAAGCAGCAAATTAATGCTTTAGGGGGCACTGAGGAAAAGAAAAACTTTTAATCTTTTAGAAGTTGTGAATGAACAAACTGCTGCCAATTTTGCAGGCAGGATGTTAACAAAAATATTTTTTTAATATCCCAATCCTTTTTCAGAGCCCACCAAATCTGTAAATACATTAAATATGTATCAGATGCTTAGAGGGAGAGTGAAATTGTTGGATTGCTGTCCCTGGCATAACTCTCAGGAAACAATTTCTTAGAAATTTCAAATGTTAAACTGTCACACACTGTTTATTCAGTATGTGTAAGCCATCCTGTTTCTGCAACAAAATTATTTGTTCTAGTTCTTATTTTAAATCTAAAATGACACTGCAGCCACTTTGGTTTAAATCTAAGATACCACTTTTGAAATTCAAAGGAATATTTTATCTGTCTTGAAAAGTACTGTCCTGAGTCCTTACAAATCTGTCCTTAAAAATCTTTTCTTGTCTTAAACATAAGATACAAAGTCCTTTTTTCTCCACCTGGGATTTTGGATGTATACTTCCTTGGTTTTTCATTTGATCTCCTTCCTGCCCACTCTCTGTCCCTGTGTTGGGCTAATAGGCTCAAACCAACATTGGCGGGTTCTGTCTAAAATGAAACGTTTCACTGATGCTTGCATCAATTTGATTGATTTATATGAGCCATATTGTTATAAACAATATATTATGAACCATATTATTGCCAGCTATAATATTATTATAATTGCATTAAATGAGAAGTGAAGTGTGACCAAAGCAGCAGCCAGGTTGGGCGGGACCCCAGGAGGTCTCTAATCCAATCTCCTGCTCACAGCATGGCCAGCGCTGAGGTCAGACCAGATTGCTCAGGGCAATCTCAAAAACTGCCAAGGATGGAGAGAGTGCAACCTCTGGGCAGCCTGTTCCACAGCTTGGCTGTCCTCATGGAGGACGAGGTTTTCCTTTCATCTGACCTGAATATCTCTCGTTTCAATTTGTGCCTGTTGTCTTTCAGCCTTCCACTCTGCACTGCTGTGAAGAGCCTCTCTCTGTGTACTTGATGACCACCTGTAGATGCTGAAGGGCTGCTGTTAGAGGTCCCCCCCAAATTCTCTTCCAGGCTGAACAAGCCCAGCTCCCTCAGTCACTGCTGGTAGGACAGCTCCTCCAGCCCCTGGCCAACTTGGGGGCCTTCTGCTGAACTCACTTGAGTGAACATTAACCCTGTATTGGAAGCCCCAAGATGGGACGCAATAGTTCCAAAATCCCTAACAGTTTAAGTACATGTGGCCACTGCTGCCTCAACTGATATCTCCCATATCTCCACTCCCATATTCTTTTGTATTTGTTCTTTCTTTAACGAAGAAGCCTCTCACGTCTTATGAAATCAGAATGTTATAACATTCACACAGCAACTTTCCTACACTGGAGTTTTGCATCAAGAATTCATCTCATATAATGATATATCACAACATAAACTCAGACAATATTCTGTGATTCCTGAAGGTATTCCCAAGAAGATTTTACTTGCCTTGCTAAAGAATGATTATAGTTCTACTGCAAAAATCAGCATCTTTTCTTTAAAGTTCACTATTTGGAAACTTCTTGGACTTCTGGACTTCATATAAATTTGGACATAGGCCATCCAATTAAAAATTAACTCCATCTCTTAAAAAAAAAAAGCTGTCTCACAAAATCCAGGGAATTCCGTAAGATACTACTGTATTTAATTCCAAGTAGCTACCAAAAGCACTGAAAGATGGGAATATAGCAGATATTTATCTAGTCATCTCTGATATTAAAAGCATCCTCTACTTAACTTCCACTGAAATGAGGTAAAATCAACACCCCAGCACATCATAGCATCAGACTATTGCTTTCCAAACAGCTCTCTGTCATGCCTAAAATTTTGCCAGGGAGCAGCAGGAGCGGGGCTGCTCCACAAAGGAGGAAAAGCTGGCAGCCAGTTCAGGCAAGGGCAGTGCTCCTCCCGACCAGGGCACAGCCCCATGGTGTGGGGTGTGAGCAGGGTGGGCAGAGCAGGGTGCCAACAGCAAGGCCCGCTGATAGTCCCAGACTGTCCCAGGCAAAACAGAGTCAGGTTCATGGTCCTTCCAGGGACTCCAGTCCAGGACCAGCAGGAGACAGGACTACAACAGAGATCTGAGGACAGGACAGGGGCAGAGGCAGGGCTGGAGACTGAGCAAGGCACAGGAATGCCTGTGGCAGAGCTCAGGCAGGGACTGGGTGCCCAGGGGTGTGGATGGGCATCCCAGGTGGGGCTGTTCAGGTTAAAACCTCTTAGTGGACTCAGGGCCCCAACAGTGTTTTTCATAACTATATGAGTTAATTGCTATTTTATTTTTGAGTTGAGAAAAATTAGATAGAAAAGGTAATAAAGGGGAATATGATGCAGTCGAAGGAAAAAAGGTATAATATGTGCTGACTTGCATCTTTTTTCACAAGTACAGTAATTCAAAGTTTTTTAGATTTTGTTTTTATATATAGGAATAAAAGTGAATTAAAACATTTAAAAATATATTGAAAAGGTACAAATATTTTTATTAGGGCAACTTTGATGTGCTATGTGAGGAACCTGGAAAACTTAAATAAAAACTTTTCTTTCTCTAGGCTGCTGGAAAAATTCCCAGTGTTCATTAAAGATTGATGTTTCAAATAAGTTCTTCAACTACCTCCAGAGTCATACTCAGGGATGTATCAAAAACCACATACCTGTCAAGTCACTGAGATACTGAGAGTGATGCAAGCTCTGGGACTCCTTCACATAGACCTGTGGCCATTGTCATCATCACTGATCAACCTGACAGCTATCAGTTACTGCCACAAAGAACTAGGATTCACCAGTGTAATTCCTTCTTTACTGCCCATTTTTCATCACTGCATCTTTCTGTTGAGTTAACCATTTTCATATAGAGCCCTCTACCCTCCCAAAGGATATGTACTTTTTCTTAATCGTACAGAAGAAAGTCGGGTTTTGACAGGACTGTAAATATGTTAGTCATAAAGTCAAATCCTCTTCTTCCAGCTAATGCATTCAGAGATACAGGGATGTCTGCAGTAAGTGTACTGAATCACAGAGAGTGGTGGCTGGGGAGAGGGGCATTCTTACTGCCGGGCCCATCTTCGTACAACCAGCTGCAAAGGGTTGCTGATAAAGCCAGTTCATACAGTGATGGTGCATTCCCTTTGTTTACCTGCTGGCTACAGCCAAAACATAGGTTTCTCCTGCCAGTCCTCAGCCAGGCTCTGATCTAACTCACATTGTTGTATTTCAGTGACCTCATACCCTTGTAAGTGGTACTACGATTGAAACTACTCCATAAAAATGACACATTTCTTTTTGTACTCTCCACCTTTTATTCCTTAGTTAGCTGTTTGATTAAGTATTTAGCTGGTTACCAGTTATCTGGTCATACGTTTGAAAATGTGCAAATATGTTTGCCTTGTTGCAGTGATGTATGCACCCTTTGTGTTTAAGTCTGAGTCCTCATTCTGGAATAGACAGATTCTTGACAACATCCTTCTCTCTGCTGTGTCCTGAGGTATTTTTCTTCTGTTATCTACTTTCTTTTTATCTCATGCTATGCTGTTTTGCACAGATTTTCTGTCAAGAAAGAAGGAAAAGGTAGGATTTTGTATTTTATCCAGCTCTGCTCTTTATCTCTCTTGGCAACTCTTCTTTTCTAGCAGCTCCCTCATTTGAAATCCACATACTATACAAGTGTGGGAACGAAAGCAACCAGTACAGAACTGGGGGGTAAGCAGTTCTGCCTATGAGCTCTTCAGGGTTAGTGTGCTCTTGTAAACATCCCAGCAGGTGTGTATCTCCATGTCCAGACATAAATATTTTAAAAACCTGACTCCAAATGCCATGGTGGTGGAAAAGGGAAGCTATTCAAATTGCTCTTTCAACTTGTAGCCTTGTACACCTGTGGCTGACTGCAGGAAAAGGAGGTAAGTACTCCTGAGAGAACAACCTAGCAATTAAGCTGTGCCTTTTTGGGACTATTTCTAGATAATCTATTATGATGTCCTGTCTTCTCACCTTTTCCACCAGTTGGTCTGCTACTATGGCATTACTCCATCCACAGAAGGTCTGTAATCAAACCTGGAAGAGGCTACCACCAAACTCGAAAAATGCCATAATATTTAATGAGTTTTTTTCCATAGTCATTGTCCCTAAAATGTCAGAATTTATGCACAGTTAAATCATACTGATTTGACATACCATCCACTCAGAATAAAGAATAAATGAAACATTTCGGATTCAATTATGTGGTGGCTATCAAAACATACTGAATTTTAAGAGTCGACCAGTGTGCCTAGTTACTCAGCTTTCCAAAACTGAGTTAATGTTAGTGTTATCAGAAAAATGATTGCATTTGTTGAATTTTATGGCCTAAGGCTCAAAATCTCTACCAGCTCCTATTATAGTTTATTCTAAATGTAGCCAATACATATTATATTTTTGTACAGAATTTTCTACATAATGACCTCGGCTGCTTGTAGAAATAGACTTTCAATGAGATGCAGCATCATAGTTATGAATTTTCTGGGTAAAATATATTTAATAAATATGCAAATAGTTCTATCTTCTCCAGTGGAAAATTATGTTTAAAAATAATAAAGATTGGCTTTAAGATTCTGTTTTCTAAAAAAAAAAAGAGTATTCTTGTATTATGTATATATGCACATACACAAAATAAAGATGAGTTATAAAATTTTCATATTAATTAAATACATTTCTGTATCACTGGCATGATATATTTTCCTTCAGAAGTTCAACATGTAGATCTTCATAAAGATGTATGTATTCACCAGGAAAGATATATATATGTGTACATATAGAGATATAAAAATATATGTACATATACACACAATTTGCAGTGTAGCCTAGTTAACTTTTTAAGGAAAAAGGTATTAAAATTTTGCCCATCATATTGTACTTTAAGACATTCAATGTATCTCAGTACATTTATTTTCAGTTCAGACCTTAGTTAAGAATCTAAAAGAGGACAGGAGATTCAAACAAAGGGCAAGACATTACCTCTATCATCGCACTGAATATGTCAAATGTGGAGGCTCTGGCTCTCCATACTTCAGCGACAGTCTCCCTCAAGTCCTCCCCACATCCTCTTTAAATACTGTTACATTTCTGATTACATCATCTGTATAACATGAAGCAGAAAGAAATGTCCATGTTTAGGAACAGGGCTGAGAGTTGGGGATCAGGAGTCAGTCCTTGCTTTACCAAATAACCTTAGGTGAGTCATTTTGTGTCTTCCAAATAATGGAATTAATTATATTATTCTTCTCACAAGAAGTATATTTTAAGGTGGTATATATTAAGTATTCATAGGTATTCAGTTATAAGAGTAATTTATGCAACTTACAAATAAATGTTTTCATATAATTCACTAGTTGGATGTAGTTAAAGCCATGGGTTAGTATGTATGCATAGAAACACACACAACAGAAAAGTGGGTTGCACATTTTATGTTGTGGAAAATCCAAGACATCCGTATTACAAAAGAAGTTGACCAATGTAAATGAAAAATGAAGTAATAGAGGAAATTGCAAAGTAAAGTCATCAGTCCACTGATGATTGTACAATGTACACCATCAATTCACATTTCAGGAGAAAATATATTGTTATATTTTTCAATCACGGATAGAATGATACTCTGAGGAATCACTCATTTTTCTTAAAAGATTACTAACTTACTTCAAAATACATCTTAAATGTTTTTAGCTTTTAGTTCCTTAGAGAGCTACTTTCCAGGTGAGTACACCAAGCTGAAAATTAGCCCCTGAAAAAAATTTTAACTTCTGAAGTTGAGTGTGCAAGAGAATGTTACTGGTGAATGAGAAGTGCACAAGAACAAGATACTTACAGAATGCTGGAGAAACATGAGGAAAAGACATTATAGCCTAGTGTATCCTTTCTGTACATCTAAAGCATAATAAACATGCTGGAGGATTTGCTGTTTTTCTTAGGTACACAGCTGTCATTCACTAGCATCACTACTCTGTCTTATTACGTGCTTCAGAATATCTCATTATTTTATTTTAAATGAGACATCTGTAGATTGTTCCAAGGTTTGTTCAATATTATAGAGTTTTCAAAAGCAATGTGAGGAAAAAACCCCTTTGAAATCAAGATTTTTTGCTGAAATTCTGGACAATATATTAAAAAAATAGAGTAAAAATTAAGAAGTAGGCACCAGTATTTTTTTGTTTGAACTGTGTTTTGGTCATACAGTAATCAGTTCCAAAGAATGATTAGCTACCTGAACATTACCACAAGAAGTTACTATTTCACAATACATTTCAAGCATTCTTGTTTTCTCTGGTGAAAATAAGTCCAAAGATATTAAATATTTAGGGGCAAGACCAACACATGCAGAAGCAAGGGGAAAGGTTAAGTATCTGATACATGATGGAGGAGAGGAAGAGTGTCTTACCATGACCCGAAGAACAGAAAGAGTCTTACTTAAATATCAAATCCTTTATGTATTGACAGTCCTAAGAAGCCATGTGGACTTTTATTTCTGAAGGATTTTCCAGGAAAACCCTTTGGTTGGTTGGTTGGTTAGTAGCTTAATACCAGTTGATGTTGTCTGAAATCCCTATTTTATGTTCTTACTTTTTTTTTTGATTCATGGGCAAACTAAAGTCAACACCTTCCAAGACAGAATGTCAGTAAATATTATAGTATTATTTATCCGTCAGGTTGATATTTCAATATTAAGCTCACTTTGCTGTAATCATTTAAGCAAAGTGCCTTTTGTAACTTTCTGTCACTCAAAGACTATAACGTTAAGATTTGTGTGAGGGAAGAGGCATCACACATTTTATTAGTCTTCCATTTGACAAAAGTTATTCTATTGCATTCAGTTAGACCAAATAACCAAAAGACGGTGCTCAGTTGTTCTACAGCTTTTGTCCCTTTGGCTGTCTAGCACTGGAAAAGAGCTAAATCCCTCACCTTCCTTTTCAGAAAAACTACCATCTTACTCATCGCAGCAAACAGTTTTTAGGACTATAGTTCTATATACTGTGTTCCTACTAACAACTTCACATATTTTCTATAGCCTGAAGGCAGAACCCAGCATTTCAGATCACCCTGAACTACTGCTAACTAATAAACAGTTGTGTAATGTGTGGTGAATATGTATGTCAAGGCCACTGCCAGCTGACCCAGAAGAGATCTAATAATTGCTCTTGCCTTTCATGCCAAAGGAATTCCAAAAACTTTCAGTGATATATCATTGTGCATTATGGAAAGTTTGTATGACTATATGCAATTCAGATAGTGGAAAAGATATATTTAAATTGATGTTCTGTTAAAATTACAATCCTCTTAAAACTTTAACTTGAATAAGTAAAATATATATTTTTTGCAACATTGTGCTAGTATAACTCACTGACTAAAGTGTGTGTGTGTGTGAGAGAGAGAGAGATGTCCCATTGCCCATTTAACCCACAGAGAACTGATTCAGTTGCAGGAGAGTTTAATCTGACTTTGTCAGTTTTAAGGCAGAAATAGTTTTCTGAATGTATGGAATGGTGACAGATATGCTGATGTAATAGTGTAACTGATAACAAAGCATGGAGTACAAGGTTGATAAAGTATGAAATGCTTTTTATTATCTGCTTCTGATATTCTCCTGTGGTCTGAGCTTAAAGCCTGTGGTGTATGAGAATATCAACAGTAAGCAATACAGTGGCTGAAAGGAATATATAAATCTAATTCTTTAACACCTTATTCCATGCTCTATAGCTTTTGGGTGCTCCATATCTTTAGCTGCTATTACTAATAGTTTCTGTTCCACCTCGCACTTCTTTCTTGCTGCATCTCAGCTTCAGAGGTCCTTTCTCCTACTCTGTGACCACATACATCTGACAAATGGTTATCCACAATAAAAATAAATAGTGTACCAATTCAAAGAGTCTTTCTCATCATACACCTTGATTTGGGAGGTCTCCAGCAGGTCCATCCCATATGCTTCCCTCTGTTCTCCCTAGGTGAATATAGGCATTACACACTGGGACACGAGGAATTCTGTAATATCAGTGAAATAAACAGTGCTTTAGGAGGTAAATTGGGCACATAAAGAATGAAGCGTTTGTTATTTTTTTAATCTGGCAGTAACAAAATAAAGTTCTTTGTACAGAAGCAGAATCTTTCCCAGAGTGGCTGATGTGACACGTCATTGTTATGGCATGTTGAAAGCAAGCTCTTCTAGCAGCTTTTCCTGATTTTAAAAGCTTGTGTGGGCAGGTTTCCCATTGAAGCAACTATAACCTCTAATGAAGTTCCTCATGCTGTATACTGTACCTATGGAACAGCTGTGCTATCTGTCATAACCTAAAAGAGATGTAGAATTTATGGTTTTAATTCCTATCCATTTTGAAAGTCAAGAGGAAGATTTAAAGACTTATTTCTTTCTTCATCTGTTATTTTTTCCTAATGAATTGTATTGCCTTGAGCATGAATATGAGCTAGGAAAAGTGCTTTCAAAGCAAAATTAGTAAAGTTAATCAATTTATCTTTTATTTTATTTTTTAAAATAAGTTCACCTATGGCCTTTTCTCAAAGTTACAATTTTTCACAAAAATGTCATTACATCTGCTTTTCCTATCACCGATGTGGTTTTTTTTTGTAATTGGTACCATATTTTTGGCAAAAAAAACCCAAAACCAAAAACAAACCCAAAATCCACTAAAAACCAAAGCAGCAAATCAAGAAACAAAGTGACAACAATTTAAATAAAAAGATCATCGAAAATGTTGTGAAAAATGCATAGTTCAGAACCTCATGTCTAACCAAACAACGTAAGTAGCAAAGGCAGGCTCAGGGAAACTTCGTAATTGGGGAAACATTATAATTGCACTCCTGTGATCCTGATAGGTGACATGAGCCACACCAGTTTGTGCTGGATAAGGGCAGAGTTAAGCGTGCTTAACCTCTTCCAAAACTGCCAGATCTCCTCTCCCACAAAAAATATTTTTTTTTTTTCCCCTGACATATAAGATCGCATTTGCTGTTGTGGTAATCATTGCTCATTTAAGGGTCTGCCCTGCAAGTCCTGCCCTGAAAGAGTTAAAAGAATTTTATTCCAAAGTAATGTGTAAGGAGTTCTTCTTGACTGTAACCCCATTCTGGTC
The DNA here is from genome assembly GCF_034638445.1 of Ciconia boyciana. Classification (NCBI taxonomy): domain Eukaryota; kingdom Metazoa; phylum Chordata; class Aves; order Ciconiiformes; family Ciconiidae; genus Ciconia; species Ciconia boyciana. The sequence continues at coordinate 25,020,961 of NC_132938.1, forward strand.
CATCAGACTATCTGAGTACCTAAAGTTTTTTTCACATGTTTAAGTAGCACATCATGAGACTAAAATAACAGCATGAAGTGGAGACATTTTCAGCAGCCTGTCAGGATTTGTGTGCAGATATTATAAAGGATTCCCTGGTTTGGGTCTCAGAGGAGATATTCGTTTCAAAAACTGCAAGACACAAGATAATGACAAAGTGCAAAAAGAAGTGAAGGAACGAGATGAAGCTGAGAATGAAAACAAACTCTATTTTGTTAATTTGGCTTTGGAGGATTTTTACTTTCGATTTATCCAATTAATACTTGAGTTGGAGTATAAAAACTTTTATTGCGTTGAAAATATTTGTTTGTGAAAAAAAGAAAAGATTGTGTGTGCTAGCAGAGGATCCTAAACCTAGGAGAAATAGATAACAAATTGGTGACAGCAGGTTACAAATTGGTGACAGCAGGTATGCTATCCTAACAGTGCAGATTTAACAAATCACATTTTATGTTCACTTTTCTGACGTAAGTGCTACCACCATAAAAGAAATAAGTGAAACTTGCTCTTGTCCCATAGATTTTAAATTGCATTGTGCATTGTGTAACTTAGAAATAATCCACCCCCAGTGTGCATATTTTTCTGGTCAGTGGCACTCAAATCATGTTTCATCTTGTCTCTTACAATTCTAACATGAATACTGGAGTGTAAGTTTTCAAGCTATTTGCCTTATAAAAATTATTAATATGAAAACATGATTACGTCATTTACTAGGAACCAAGCTTTAAACCAGGTTGGCTTTGAAAAATCATTTAAATTAAGAACACAAGCATTACTTGATGCATATCTTAATTCATAATTATTATAAGGGTTGGTTTAATGCTTGTGAAGATAAATAGGCTAGAAGCAATTGAAAATTAAATCTTATCTACAGACCGTATATAGCTCAAGTTCCCTTAGAATTATTCTTCTGACTATAGGGCTAGAAAAAAAGAACTTTAATAAGGTGACATGCAATTTTGTCTTGTTTACGTACAAACATTTTTTGTTTCAATATGCATTACCATCTGCAAAAATTAAGGAATGATACTGCACCTTGTACTAAGTGATTAATCTTTATACACCTAACGAGTTATACTCCCAATTATATAATGACTAGTGTAATCTTATTGATTAATCATTCTGTGTTTTTGTTCTTTACATATATTATATGACTAAACATTTCAATAAGGTTTTTTAGCAGGTGGTGTCATAAAATATGGGAAGATAGGTTATCTCTCTTCTCTGGAAATAGAACAATGCATTCAAAACAAACAAACAAGCCAATGCAGGATTCGTCTCTGGATGAAAAAAATCTCTCTGGTGAGCCACTTATAAAAGGCTGCTTCTATAACAGATCATTGGGTCAACATAACATTGGTTGTTACTGCTGTTCCAGATTACAGGACAGCTTTTGTTTGAGACATGTTTTCTCTCACCTTTTTCTTAGGGCAAGATGCAGAACGTTCCTCAGATGGGAACTCAGTGAGGGTTATTCTAGCAGGAACAATGTGAGGCCAGCACGCCGATGGAGCCTCTGGTTCAGTGGAGTGTCTTGCTGTTAGAACAGCACTCAACCCGGTCTTTGTTTGCAAACAGCTATGCAGACCTTCCTGTAAAATGCCAATTATCTGGGGGAAGGGCCATTTTTTTCCTTTCCCCCCCACCCCCTTGTGTATTTACACTAAGCACAGCAAGGTCTTGATATAATTTGGGACCATGCTGAAGTAAAACTGACAAATATTTGCAGTTAAGCTGATGCTAAGTATTTCTGTTTCAGATTTGTCCTCATGTTGGTCTCAAAGAAGAGAAAGAAAAAGGAAATTGTATGTAACTTTCCCCCCCATTACATCATCATTGCCAGACCCATCAAACTTTTGGTGATTTCAGGACTTAAGTGCAGGAAGGATCTTCTAGTGCAGGAAGAAGCTATGAAATCAACTGTCCTTTATTTTTTATGCACTTTTCAAGAGAATTACAAACTGGCTTAATTGTAGCTGTTTGTTGCAATGCATTTAATCAGTTAACCACTACTAGCCTTGGAAACATAAGATGCTTTAACTTTAATAGTCTTAGGAGCAAGTACAACAGAGAATTGCATGGTTATTCTGTGACTGGTCTGATCTCAGTTTCCATAATAATTTAAAACTTTCAATCTGCCTTTCAAATAGTATACATGGTAGCTCTTAAATTATGATCTAGGGGTTTTTTCTTTACCAGTTTTCAAGGTATTTGGAAAATGGATTCCAGAGGGAAAAGCAATCATTTTTGTACATATTATATGGCTACTATTCACTATATTTGGCACCTATCTACTTGGCAGGCCAAACAAATCTTATTCCCTAATGTACATGTGAAAAGCTATGTAAGTGCTTTGTAATATTTTTAAAAGCACCATTAAAGTTAATCTATATCTGTACTCCTATTGTCACATGAATCATGCTAAAAGTGGGCTCCTTATTCTGCAATTTCATGCTAACATATGCTAATGTCTATGTAAGACTAATTGTAAGAGATGTCAAAACTGCTAGTAAAAACACTTCCATGTAGCACTGAATTTAGCCTCCCCTTTGACATTCCCAAGAGTAGTTCTCAGAGGCACGACATGCCCATATTTTGTATTCTTTCTGTGTATTAACATCTTGAATGTTAATGTTAAAAAATATACCTTCAAAACATTTATTAGAATTTGTGGTGAAAGAAAACTGTCATCATGTAGTCAAGCCTTCTGTGGCTAGTTTCAAACATGTTTATGAACATAATTTGGGCCCCTTCTGCATAAAGCTTCTGAATCAATAACCTGGAGACAGAAGGATTTGAGTCCTCAGCTGCATGATCACCCAGAGAGTAATCATTTCTCAAAGCACCATAGCTATATTTGCAAAAGTTAAGTCTGAATATGTTCTGACACTTAAAATGATTGTAAAGAGTGCATGAAGTAACTAGCAGGGAAACAAACAGCAAGAAGTTGTCAATATGTGAGGTTTCTGCGTTTACAACTCAGAAATGCAATAACTACATTTCTGAAAGGTTCCTATACATAAACTGTATCATAAGATAAGTTGGAGGTAATTTCTGATTTTCCTTTAAAAAAAAAAAAGGAGGCAATTCCACGATCTGTTATAATTCTTGTCAATAAAACAAGAGGGATCAGAAAAATGTAACATATCTTAAATTCAAAACAGATTCCCTTACTCTTTCTTATTTACAGATTTGGTTAGCAGTGCCTGTCACACAGAGGGAAGACGAAGAGGAGAGTTAGTTTTCAAGCTTTCAAAAAGATCTAACACTAAGGAAACGCTAAGATAGTAAAATGTGACATGACAAAGTTGTAAAGTAATACATAATAATTTTCAGTTTTGACAATGAGAAATTCCAACCAGTGATTATAAGAATAGGTAACTGAAGAGCCAGATGACAGATTTAAGTTAATGTAGAGAACTGCACTGCAAAACACATTTGAAAGATTTTGCCCTTCAAAATATGTCTCTCTGAAGTTATTCCATTCAGGAGAAAAATTCCATACAGAGATTGTTGAAAACACCTTGAAAAAATACACTGAAAATACATTAGCTGTCCAAAGAAAGAGAAATTATTGAAAATTAAATACTGAAAATATTAAGCTAAATATGAAAAATATGATATTCTAAAGTTCTTTTTCCTGTCTTTGTTAAATCCACACATACCTACCTATTGATGGCCACCATCTGAAAAAAAAAAAAACAAAATAAACCACAGAATTATGTATTTTTTGGGGACAAGTAAGAAAATTGTTACAAGCATGGAGTATCAGAATGTCTAGAAGACATAACAGAAATAAAAATGGCATTTGTTTAGTTTGTATTATTATAATAGGAAAACCGATGAAGTAATACAATACATAAGGCAAATTCTGAGCAAAATGGGATGCAGTTGCCCGGCATTTATTCTTGCCTCTCAGCTGAAGGGGAGAAAAAAACAAACAAAACCACCACCTACTGTCCAGTTGCCTGTCAAGTCATTTGACCATCAGGTATGAATCTTTCATTCATTTCTAACTGTTTCAGCATGTCTCTTTCCTCACCACTCCTCTCCATCACTGGTTTTCTCTAAAGAAAGATTTGGGACTCCTCACTATGCAGCTTCTGTAAAAGAACTGATACAACGTCTAGATCAGAGATGTGCCAAGATGTGCTCAGAGCCAAAACCAGGACCTATCTCACATCTACAGGAATCCATTTGACCCTGCTCTAATGGTTTGTTGGAAAATAATGTCTTTCAGAATACTTTCATGCAGAAACAAAATTCTGAGGAAGACTGTATTAATTCATTTTGAATAACAACAATACAAAGCTTATTTTAATACTACATGAATTACTACATGAAAGATAAAACCAGACATTTTTTAACTGAAACCAGGATTTCCAGTACATCCTCACTGGATTCTGTAAGATTTATTGCAATATTCTGCCTGTACAGATGTTATCTGTGCTTTATTCAATAATGTTCCATCAAACAAGAGGTGACTTCAGCTGGTTATTGTTTGGGTATCTCTGACTGTTTTGAGATGCTGTCCTAGGTCTTATCGACTCAGTTTGAGGTAGTAAGGTACCCTTAAACCTTCTGCGATGGCATCTTTACTTTCCACCATCCTCTGTCTAAACAGTAGAAAAAAGAATGGATTTTGGGGATATTAAAAAGTATGTATTCAAAATTGTATTGGACAAAAATATTTAAGTGTTGTAGGACTATTCCACTTCATATAATTTGGCCTTTTTCCTACCATAATCCAGGTAAATCTTTGTTCCCATACTCCTATTCCAGTAATAACATTGTGATATCTCATCATCCCTTTGTCATGCTTGCCAAATTAAAAAAGCTCTTTTTAGTCTTTGTTCTAATGGATTATTTTGCTATTCCAATTAGACAATTAATTTTTCCATGCTAAAACTTCATTTTCCTATGGATCTAGTTTTAGTCAAGCCTTTTCTTTCCTCACTCACCAAGCTCTACTTTCATTTAAATCATTATTTACTTATCCAGCAGTCAAAACCACTTCCAGAATGGATTCACATTATGAAACCTGGATTTGTTTTCATGTCATGCCTCCTCTTGCATGTCCTGCCTCACTAATGACTGGGGAACTTCAGTGCCATCATAACATTTACACACTGTAGACACCCAACAAAAAATTTTCATACATCTTACAAAATAAAATTAAACTGACTCTGGAAACTGACTCTAACTGCATAAAACCACCATGGAAAGTCTATTAAATTATGGGAAATACAAGACCTACAGCAGAATTTCACCATGTTTTGGACATATATTTCTTGTTAATTTAAAGCCATATTCAGCTTACTGGTGCATTTACCAACAGATTTTAGAACAACTGACTGGCAAAGAGACAATTATTTTTTAAGGGATTGCAAAATTGGAAAAAAAGAAAAAAAGAAGACAACCTTGCAGAGCTGCAAACTTGTTCAATATTTACATCAGGGGCAAAATATCCAAACTTTCAGTTTAGTTTTTCAGTTCCACTAATGCTCTATAAAATAAGAAAGGAGTATGTTTTGTTACTTTTTAAATGTCATTTAATGTCTATTTATTAGTTAAAAGAACATCAAAATACATAATGTACTAATGGTACACTGGAGAGATACTGAAGATGGACACATTCGATGATGTGTCTTTATTTTTCCCCTTCAGCTGGTGAACTAATAGCCAAATGTTTCTGTCACCTTTTGTTGTGAGGAAGAACAAAACATACAGTAAATCTGCAGAGGGAATATTCTGATAGCCACCTTATGCTATTTTACCCTTGCTGCTTTTATAGTGATATAGCGATAACTGCACTGTTCATTGTCATCACAGCTGCATCTAGGTGTCTAAACACTCTGCATGCCTTCTGCATCATACTTTGTGAAGGGCAAGAATCAAATGTTATTCGATACATTTTTTCATTTTGACAGTGACCTCCTTGGTAGCTAGTCAATGACTGCTGGTATCCAATCAATTTTACACTCTCTTGGCAGTTACCAGGTTGCCCTAGATTGCTAATGAGGATAGCATTGTGATTGTGACAAAGTCTTAGTTAAGTCATGATATATGCCATCTCATTCTTCTCCATCACAAAAGCCTTAATTAGCCATTATGCATGTGCAAAGTCAGTGTCTTACCTATGCTTTGCAGAGTTCTACTGACAGAAAGGTAGGACCCAGTGAAGGTTTAGACATGTTAAAATTCATTCTGTGGAAAGTCACACATACTTACATAGCTGCTATACCACTTCTGCAAACATCAGTATTCTACATCTCTGCATCCCACTGCCATCTCTACCTGAATGCTCCACATTCTCCTGATAGCTACCATTTTACTGCTCTTTCAGTCTTTCAAGAAAACCTTTCTCTGATTCACATTACTGGCAAAATGCCTTTTCCTTCACTGCTCATACATGCTTTACACCGAGTAACAACATTTTGCCCTGCATATCAGCATCCTAGTTAGCATCCCCAGAAGCTCTGCTGTTACAGACAGATATTAAGTGGTTACCATACTTTCCTCATATATCTTCATCTCTTTGGAGTGTGGCTCCTAAAGAGAACGGTGTATGCTCTGTAACCCCTACCAAGCTGGTCAGCTATTCTGGCCAACAAACAGCAGGTAAAGTCAGGACTCCACCTGATGCTCCACCTCCATTCATGTGACTAGCAACATTTACCAGATACTGTCATTGTGCTCAACTGAGTTAAAGAGCAAGCACAGGCAAGACAGAGGACCAGTGGCTCAGAAGGAAGAGCTGTAGGTATTATTAACCATGAGCAGGACAGACAGCTTCAGGGGAGGGATTCTAACGAAAGGGCACTTTGTGGTTGCATACAAAGAATTCAAGAACCAGACAAAAAAAGAGATGAGTATGTAAAAAAGGGGTCAGAGGGAAAAAAGAGAAAAGGAAGGCATAAATGAAAGTAGATAAAGACAAGAAAGTGAAGAAGTATGGTTTACCACAGAACTAACATGGAATAATTTCAGTGACAGAAGTTTTTACAGTATTTTTGTCCACTTGTGATTACAGTCACAGAAATTAACTCAGTGGTTTACTGAGTAATTTCCTTAGCTTGCAACTTGTGTTTTACATTATCTGCAATTTACCGGTTCACAGACATATTAAGTAGTTGTTTAAAGCTTGCCTCTTCAATAAGCCCGTCAAATAAAATGCTTCAATCTTGTATTTGAGTATCTATATACTCAAATACTTGTATAATAGGTCGATCTTTTTGCTGCACAGGTTTTCCCTTTTTATTAATATTTTTCCCAGCTATATTGTTTGTTCAGTTTTATAATCTGAATTATGGCTCCGAACCTCTCTTTGTAACCTTACTTCCCAATTCCTGCTATCCCTCTTTTTACATATGCAGAGCAGTAGTAGATTTGTCAGGGTGAGTACCATATGTGGTAAATACTTACAGTATAGCACTGAACTATGTGGGATACTTAACAGGAACAAAGAAAAGCAAGGAGGCAACAGATGGTGCTGGAGAAGGGAAAAAATGCTGAAGCACAAGCACAATGTTATAAGACTGTGTTGAAAGGGGAAGAAAGTAATATCATGATTGAAAAGGGAAAGAAATAACTAAGGAGTCCACAAGAAAGCTGAGATAAGCAGGAAAAAAAAAAAAAAAAAAGGTGACTGGTTATTATAAAAAAAGAAATTAATCTTCCTAACCAGTCATTCACCGGTCTCTCCAGCAAACCTTCTGTGAAGGGTGTTAACCTCACATAGATAGCTTGATTTAAGAATTATTATATGTTTTGCTTGGAATGTAAGTCAAATTATAAAATTAATAAAACCTTAAGCTCTGTAGTAATTGACAAGTCATAGACCATTCCCATGTTTTAACTTTACGTTCTCCTCTGCTTCTTTGGTAATAAAAAAAGTACAAATGTTGTCTTAGTAAAAAAACCTGGAGATTACCTTTTTATCAGGTGGTAGTATCTTTTAAAGGATAAGCTTTTGTGCCTGCTTTATCAGTGCAGCAAGACAGTATCATTTTATGTATGTTGTTGGTATTTGCAATTTATACACATATTGCACTGAAAAATAAATTCACACTTACTGTAAATATACATTTGCAAATCAAAAATCTATTTAATTTAACCTTGGTTAATCAGCAAAATGCAAGAAAAACATGCAAGTGAAAATATAATTCAGAAATGAAACCATATGAAATTCAGTGGAAGAAAACTTGACAGCATGTCTACATCTCTCCAGTCCTCTGAGATAATTACTATAAACTTTGCTTATTAGAAATATTTATTCCTATTGCTACACTTTCTGCCTTGAGTCATCTCTTTATGTGTAAGATACTATCTGAATAAAGAAAACGGTGCAGAAATGGTCCTTTTCTTTCACTCACTTTCATCGCTTCTTGTCTTCAGTACAAGTTGAGACTGTCTCTAGATATCACTTTTTCTACTCCTGTAAGGTAATTTTGTAATCACAATGAAATACAGAAATAAAAGTGTCCTTTTCATTAATAATAGACTACGTTTTCCGGACATCCAAATCATTCTTGTTTCTGCATCTCTCCTCTCTCCATGCAATGACAGCCACCTGTGATGAAGTAGATTGTGAAGAGGTTATGAATAGTCTCTCCCTACCTGAGAACAATAACGGAGAAGAAAAATAGGCTCTGATGCAGGGGTTTTATTATGTACTTATCTGAGATAAAGTCAGCATCTTAAACTATTATGCACTCAACTATCACGTCTATTTTTACTTAGAAGTCAGCAATTTTTAAAAGAAATTTATGGTACATATAACTTACAAGTTTTAAATAGGACATGAACAATGCATAGGCTTTGTGTTGCACCATGCTCAAGGATGAGTAAACAGGAAGGGCACAGGACAGATGCTGAAAAATCCTGGATTACCAAGTCTAACTGATATGAGGTATCTGCCAACATCACCTCAGATCTCAACAGAAACATGAGGAAAAAAGTGTTCCCCTGCTTTATTTTCTTTGAAAGACAGAGAAATATATGTAGATATATGTAAGATACAATATTCTCTAAAGCTAGATGTGGATCAGAAAGCTAACAAGTCATTTTACCTATAATAATAGTGACCACAAAAATGTTTTGTTCTGGGTTTTCCCTTCTGTTTATTTCCATGTTGGCCCTAAGCATCTATCAGGACACCAAGTTATTTCACCATTCCTAAGGGGAAAACGATTCAGGAGGTGATTGATGGAGTTAATGGAATCTCACTTCTCCTCAGATGCCTGAAAACAAGTTATCCTCAAAACTGATTTGCTGTTTCTTGTAGCCATAGATCACACACTGAAAGTATCACCAAAACAGTATTACACAAATTCTTAAACTAGTCAAAATCTGAAATGGTAAATCCACTCAGATGCATGCAGATGTTGCCATCATAGTTTAAATTCAGTCTAATGATGTTAGTGAAAAGAAAGGTACTTAAGTCTGTCTAAAGCCAGTCTAGAAAGGCAAATTATGTCTGGGGGTGAGGTCAAAATTGTGGCATAGTATTTGCTTAGGTCTTGGCTAGCTCAGTTATCTCTGCCTCATACACTATTCCAGACTGGAGGTATATCCAGTGTGAGCAGTAGCTGCAGGGGAAATCAAATCATGCTTGTTAGGGACAAAATTATCTGGATGTCTGTAGTGTGAGGAAGGAAGAAGAAGAGACTGCAGTGGGAAACTGCTTGCACAAGAAGAAGAGCCATAAATATTTTTGGAGTATCTGATGATCCAGAATATTACGGAGCTCCTAAAACAGCTGGAGATCCTTCATTGTTTTAAATCAGTCAAAAACATTGTACTAATATCCCCTGCTAAACCACTCTTCTGGGTTCCTAGAGTGTTACCTTTTGGAAGCTTGTTCTAAAGCTGCTGTCTGGTGCCTTCCAGCTGGTTTAGTGTTTCTCCCTCTAAACTGCCCTACACTCTGTTGCTCTTCTTCCTCAAAGGTAAGATGACCAAAAAAAGAGAAAGAAATGGCATATGGCCATTCTGAAGTGATGTCTAATGTCTTATCTTTGCCTTGCTGGTCTTGAAAACTTGTGTTAGAATTTTTCACATTATTATATCTATTAAAAAAATCAATAGATCTGTTACATCTATTACCTACACTCTATCTGACAGTAATATCCTGTAATTAAATATTACATGTAGAAGATTTTCTGAAACAATATTATGAGTTAACATCATGACTTTTTTTCCCCCTAATTTCTATCCTTTCTGTGTTCCATTTTTTTTGTGAAGATGCGAGATATCCAGAAGACTTTTAGCTTGGATTTAGTCCACCCAGTTCACAAATGAGGATGGAACTTCAAGTAATCTCCAAATTTTAATAAATACATAATCAGAGATCGATTCAGAATCATGCAGTTCCTATTACATGCAGGGAGTTTCTAGCTCTCCCTCTTGACTAGACAGTGAGTTATCACACACGACAGTGACTTATCACACACTCCTATTTCAGGTTCATGGAGTTACTAGAACAAATCAGAGTCTTTCTGACACATAAGCAAGAAAAAGAAATGGTATTACATATGCAGAATAAACTGTCTCATTAACTAACTAATGAGGAATGAATTCTACATATACCATGACAACTGTTCTTTTGTCCTTTCCCTTTTCTGCACTCTTTACTAGCCATTTTCATGAATGCCTCTTTCTGACTTTGAGTATCCTATTACTAGACTTCTGCCTCTAAATCCCAGACAGGCATATTTTATGGTGGTGTGCACACTTTGCTTAGCAACTTTTAAAACCACATCCTATGTCTATTCTTTCAGTAATAAATGTAAAGTCATTCTACTTTGCACCAGTATCAAAGTTTTGCCTAGTAGCGATACTGTTCTGCATCAAGCTGTTTCTCAGAAACAGCTTTAATAAGAAAAAACATTATGAATGCTTGATGTTGTCAGTTTGGAATGGAATTTCAAACAAACGGAAAAATTGAAAATTAAGCTATATAGGAAAAAGTGCTAAGCAACAACAGGAGGAAACTGAAACTAAGATTGGCTGAGGAATTCAAGAAAAAAAAAGTATAGCAGTTGGGGCATGGTCAAGTCTCTTCGAAATGTTTCTGTCTGTGAAAGAGATGGGGAAAAATGACTCAGCAAACTGGAGGTATTTTTATAAAAATATGATATGTATCTGCATAAATGCAGCTGTTTACCCTGTGTCACAGTACTAAGCAAGAATGTTGTTCAGAACTTAACACCTTGACTAACTTCGATAAACATGTGAATTCTAAGGGACTGGCTGCTCCAAAGTATTAATAAAGCAGACTTGAAGAATTCCCAAATCAAAGAGAATAGTTAGTCACTCAGTGGGGAAAAAAAGTGCTTGAATAAGAGCAAATTGGGACATAAAAATCCGAGCCACTGAATCCTCAGTGGAAAACTGTGTATGCGAAGTTGTTATGAATGCTATATCATGGCAGCAGACATTTATCAATGATACTGCTTTTCATTTGGGAGTATGAGACCAGATGCTAGTCTTACCTCTGCGATCCAGCTATGGAAAATTTACCCTTAATCAGCACAACCCACTAACTGAGAGGAATCTTGTATACAATTCTGAGAATCCTTTCTATACCCTTCCCTCTGGGGTTTTTTTGGGTTTTTTGTTTTTTGGGTTTTTTTTCAGGAGGCCCCCTTTGAACTACCAGCAGCTACTACAGCAGCATAGCCCAAAATGAAATCAACAGCCAGAGGACCTCAGCATCAGAGCGATAGATATCACTGAAGTGTCAATGCTTCCAGATATAAAACAAACCCACACCCCCATTTACATTTGCAGGTGAAAGTATTCATATTTTGTTTCATTTTCAAGGAGGGAGTTACTCAGGCAAGTAGAGCAACACAGGATCAGACCCTTTCCTCACCTTTTTTATTATTCAGAATTTTGTGTAAAAAGTGGTATTATTCTTAGTAAAAAGATGCTTGAAGTTTAATGCTTTCCATTCATTAGACTGAAGTACTGTCTCCTGTACCCTACAGGGAAACCAATTCATTAGCAGAGCTTTAAGAAACATGCATTCATACCACAAGTTTGCCCTCTTTAACTGCACCTCCAGGCACCTTGCAAATAATTTATGAGTTAGTGAGATGTTTGACAATCAAAAAGAATGAAGATTCACTAGGCAGACTCCTAGAAAAAGAAATCTTAGTCAATGTATTTTAAATTCTATTAAGTTTTAAAAACAATGTTCAAATTCCTCACTCAGCAATGAAGCAGTGTGTTTTCAGTGATGTTCAACAGTTTTTTGGTAATACGAACATTTTTGGCTTCACTAAGCCAAATTAATCTCCCTCTTACCACTTGATATCACAGCTAGACAAGTATGATGGCCCATAGATAACTTGAAAGTATTAATTTTATTTTTTGCTATTAGGTATTAGAACTCCAGAAGCATTTCTTTAGGCTTTGATAAACAGAAACTTTAAATCCATACTTGAGAGAACCACAATGTTTAATTTCAAAAATTCTGAAATACCAAAAAGCTTGAGTGAAATATATGAAAATCCTAAAAAATTATAATAGGATGTCTAATATGCAAATAGCATCTTTAGTTTCGGCAATACCTGTGGCATATTTACACCTCTCAGAAAAACTCAAGTCAGTTTTGATAAGCTAATTAGAGAACAGGAAATCTTGTCATTGTGGAGCTGAAACTGAACAAATTAACAGTGAGTTTATTATCACCATTCCACAGTGAAGAACATTTAGTACCATACGGAGGAAGTTCTGCTCAGTGAATGGACTGGCAAGGTAAGCAAGATGACTGAGTACAGACTTAATTTGGACTAATCTAGAACAGAAGAAGTTCTGAATCCAGTTTTGAACTGGATTATTAATTATTCTAATGCACTGCAGAGTGTAGACAAAAGACAAAGGGGGCACAAAGATGAAGCAGAAGCCTTTCTTGTTATGCTCTAGCCTTTTGGGAAATCACTTTCTGTAGTGTCTGGGAAAAAGGATTTCATATGGCTGGGTGAGACAGGTCTTCAGTAAATCCCCTCCCACCAATCCAGGCAGAAGATCTAGATCTTCAGAAAGAGCAATACGTTCCAGCTCAATAGCTGGAGATTTTTGTTTTCTTTTTTTTTCCAGATTTTTTTTTCTCTACATAACAACTCCAGAAAGACTATCTCTTTCTAAGGCACAATTTTAATAACTCTCCCCTTTGGGAAAAGACACATGCATGCTGCCTCTTTAGAGGGCAGCAGCGAAATTGTCAAAGTGTAGCTGCAAGTGAGATAAAACTATAGGTGACAATGGAAGGAAAGGAAATGATTCGTGTTGTTCAGACTTTTCTTCATGTTCTCAGAAATTATTAGGAAATTAAACTTTGGAACAGGCATGAACATAGGTTATCAAGGAAACAATATTATCTCTCATGAATTTAATAAAGTATCAAAAGGAGATAGGAGAACCTTTACCTTCCAATAATTCTTATCAAATCTTGAAAGAATATTAAATTCTTTTATGAGGTGCTGTATATGTGTCATTGCACAAAGCAAAACATTGTTTACAATCAGGAAGCTTTTCTCATGTGGAAACAACACCTTACATTACCAGTTAAAAAACTTATCCTCAGTGTTTAAAAAGTACAGAGGTATGTATCAATCAAATCAAAGAACTTGCAAAGTTTATACATGGATATGAGAATGACAGCCTTTTCATTCTGGAGACTTTTAGTTATATTGGGAGAGAAAAATCTCACAAAAATTTCTTCAGAGAGCGAGAACTGTAGTCTGCTACTTCTCAGTACTATTGAAGCTTAAACAAGAAACCAGAAAGAGGTTCTGACATGGCTACATAGCGATTCCATGAGTCCAGCCAGGATGTGTAGAGGTAACTGTCACTTGCGTAAAAGTTTTGGAAGTTTGTTGAAGGAAATGTAGCTGAACCAACCTATTGACTTTCATCCTTCCTTCCTTCCAGTGTCTCCTTTTCCAATGTTTTCTCTGATTTGATCAAATTTGATCTGATTTGATTAAATCAAAAAATCAAATCAAAAGATCAAATATAATAATTTTCCTATTTCAAGTCACCAGGACAGGAATGTGTTTTTCTGTCCATAAAGTACACCCATGAAGAAAAATATCAAATTGTTGTAGTAATGACTGCAGGTTTACTCTCCAGATTGAACGGAGCAGGACATTTCCTTCCATACTTAATTTGGGTGTTTCTGATTAGGAACAGGAACACCTACACTCTAACCTTCAGTGAGACAAACAACCTTTATCTTTTTATTTAGTGATTACTCATAAATGTAAGTAAGCTTTAATTAATGGTAAAACACATATGTGTGTGGTAATCAACTGTGGCTAAAGAAAAAGAAGCTTTCTTATTATATCTCTCTGCTTTGTTCCCTCTTTTTTTAATTCTGATTAGTTTTTCATGTTCTGTTATACTAAATATTAATTAGCTTTTAAAAATCATCTAGTATTTAGAAGCTGTGAGTTTTACATCAGCCCAGGGGTTCCTGCAGATATCAGGAGATGGAAAGAAGCACATATTTTTTCTACTTTATATTACCCACTTAAAAAAAAAATCATATTTCTTGAGCATAATGGATGGACTGCAATGATTTACAAGGAAATAACTTCACTGAGGGACTTTGAGTTGGTCGTATCATATAACATGAGAAAAAAAGTCTGATTGGTTTATGATTTCACTGGGAAGCTGAGAGGAAATTAATTCTATTTAACTCACTACTTGTCAGCTCCTTTGTTGTTGTTGTTGTTTGTAATATATGGACCTAACACTGGATTTTAAGTCTGGAGATATTTCAAGATACTAAAACATTTATTAGTTTAATAATAATGTTAGAAATTATTGAAATGCTATAAATGTTTAAATTGGAATATAGAAACTCCTGGATTTGGTGTTCAAACTAAAGTCATTTTGACTACAGTTCCTAGAACAGCCAGGTAACCTCAGTACTTAAGTATGTTAATCAAGAAAACCTGCCATGCTAAGGTTTTGTTGATAGGTTTGGACTTTCTGAAATCAGAAAGATGGGTTAAAATACAATATTAAACAAAGCTTATCATAAGATTGGTGTACTATCCCTGTCCAGATATTACACTTCTTCTGCACATTTGCACAAAACAGAAACCTCATAACAGGAGGGAAGCAGCGTCAGGGAGCTTAGGATAAGAAAACCCTGAAAGCTCTGTGGCTACACCAAGTAATTGCCTACTGTATCTATACATCACATAACCGTGGTGGGTCAAGTATTTCTGATTACTTTCTTAACCTAATGCCCTCAAAATCTGCGAGGAAATAAGATTTAATGACTTACACAAGCGTGCCTTGTTCCCTGAGCAGCATTGCCGTTCCCAGGTGAGTAGCTACTGTTTCTCTTGCCTGCCCTTATGCTGAAAGCTGACCTCCTCTCCAGGTAGCTGAGCTTAGTTAGTACTTGTGCTCCCCATAAAGACTCTTACGGTTTCCTTAGATCAAAGCATTAGTTGATAACCAGATTTTAGTGCCTTTGTTGTCACAAACAGGAAGGAGGAGTAGACCGCTGTGGCCACATTTGAAATGCTTAATTTGAGTAAGGATGGGCATCCCAAAAACTTAACTGGAGCCTTTGAGAAGGTATTAACCAAGGTATGTGCAAATATCTAGCAGCTGATAAGCCTCCAGGTTATAGTAAATTTATGAATTATCACAACACTTGTGTCATAGTATCACTTTTCTTTTCTCAGAATCCCACCTTCTGACGACATGCCACCACCAACTTCCATGATTACTGCTTTTTCACAAGGCTTTTTTTGATTGGTGATCTTGTATTTCTGACTTGTCTCTGACATACCAGGTAACTATTCACCTCCTGATTGTAAGCATATTAATATAGTAAACACTGAGACAGCAACTATTTTGACCTTTGTGCTTGTGAGAAGACATCACTGTTTTGTGTTAAATATGAGTGGGGACTTGTTGCTGTCAGTGGTTAAAAATAATTGTAACATTTTGGTATTTCTTTTTGGCTCCCAAACAGATCTGCTTAACCACTTATACTTCTTGACTAAAGCTGGAACAATTCGGTTCTCTGTGATTTGATCCCTTGCTGGTGCATGCAAAGGGAAGGGGATTTTGGTGGCTGGAAAGGCAGGCAGGCTGGCAATTACATGCCCAGCCAGCTACCTTCCTAATTGCATTGTCTCCTCCTCCAGCTTAGACATTCAACAAAGTTATGGTGACAAACACAGGGGAGGCAACAGATGGGGGAAGGGAGAGAGCTTCCCACTGATTGGATCAGTAATTGCATTTTCAGTGTTGCTGTCTGATTTTGGTGTACAAGAGGAGGGGAGAGGGTTTAGGTATAAATTGAAGTACACTGAAAAGAGATATCCCTTCCCAATATTTGAACTGTGTGAAGAAAAGGAAATACCAGGTAAAGTTAATTTTAGTTTTAAAGCAAAACAAAAAAGATGACCTTAAAGATTTTTTATGTAAACCACTCCAGTTCACCCTTCTCACTTTTGTTTTTAATTAATTGTTTCTTAATATTAAAACAAAGATTACAAGAAACAGAAGAAAAAGGGTAAATAAGACATACTTTTGCCTCCATCAGACAAAAATCTTTTCAAAAGTCTGAAGATTTTGAAAATGTTATTTCATTCAATGTTTGTCACCAGATGATGCGTCTTTTAAACTTCTCCTGAGCTGAAAGTAAATGATATTTTTATATCCTAATGACATTTTGTGGTGATATTTCAATAACACTTGGTGGCAATGAGGCAAACAATTAACTTCACATGCAGTAAAGTTACACAAATGTTTTATGGCTCACTGCACCTCCAGTCACTGCAGAAATGACCATCCATTCTTCTGAGACTTATTTTTAAATGTTTTACATGAGAAAAACTCCTGAAATTTTTTTTTGTTCCACTTTGTGAGAATGATCACCTTTTCACACCAGTAAAAGTCCAATTTATCCAACACGTGTTTAAATCCTATCACTCTAAATATTCAAAATATCATTACTGCAAAGCCATCTTGTTGGAACTCTGCAAGCTTTATCATCTTAAAATTGTTTCTCCAAAATCGTAGTAAAATGAAATAATATTATAGTCCAGAATTTGTGTTCCCTGAAAGTTCTAAATGTTTCTTCATTTATTTAACAGAAAAATGAGATTCAAAAACATATTGTCAGTATTGAGTTTACATTTTGAACTATTCCTTTGTGCTATTTCAGTTTCAGCCAGATTGGGATTCTGCCAGCTCTTCATCTAGTGATAGTTATCAATGAACTAGGCAGAGATGGAAGAGAACGCTGCTCTGAACTGGGAAAAACTGCCATCCAGAGTGATTTATCATATGCATAAAAGTCATAAAAAGACTGAATGATCTTTCTGAGTGGCACAATACATTATATCAATCTTGAATAACAGAGAAGCTGAGATAAGAACCTTGTGATACAGCAAAAAGTAATGGAAGAGGCTTAGATACAGAGTATGCACGCAGAAAAAAACCACAAATTCTCATAGCAAAGTAAAAAAAAATAATATAGATTCATTTAAAAGACAGAGGGAATGGCCTCAGAAGCAGGAAAAAAAAACAGTTTATGAAGTCAAAAGTAATTCCTTGCTTAGACATCTTTGATTGCCAGTTCTGAGTGATAGAGTTATGCCCAAATGTTTTAGTGGTGAGAATGGTGGACAGTAAAAATTTTCAATTGTCACTAAATTCTGGCACTGGTATACCACTGGTTTTGTATCTGGGTTCTTTTTTTTTTTTTTTCTCAGAAACATATCTATTTTTATTTTTAACTTCCTTTTCTTATTATTGATAAGAAATTAATAAAAATACTTCTAGAGTAGTATTTTTTTGCCTTAAAACACAACATAGAGAGAAACACTATTATAGACATTCTAAATGTTTTTATCATGCATATGATGTATGCTAAATATATATAGTCCAAATGTTTCAGTCACTAGGACTGACAGTATTAGAAGGAATGTTTATTTCTGTATTGACTATATCCCCATTCCCTCTTCTTGGATTGCCCAGCATTCTTCTGACCATTATGATTATCCCTAAGCAGATCACTATGGAAGGAATTGTAGACTAGATTATTAGTGACTTTGACCTGAGGGGCATTCATCAAGCTCAAAAGACCCAATGTTTCATTTCAGATTTCCAGTCAAAGTTCCCAAAGTTTCCAGGTAAAGATGGATAGAAGGAGGAGAATGCTGTGAAAGTGATTCAATGACAGTCAATGATTAGCTGATTAATTAAGCTATCACTGTGTAGTCCAGCCTATGGAAGAAAAATACATGGTGTGTATCTACATTTAACAACTCCAATAAAACTGCCTTGCAAATGACAATAATTCAATATAATTAAAAATAAAGCATTCTGGTTTTCAGTTGAAATAATTCCCCAAAACATTGTTTGAAAGACATAAAAAAGCACAGTTTCAAATAAATCCTAGGCAGGATCTTTTTCTCCCTCAGATCTTGGGGCATACCTTTCCAGAGAGTCTGCTAAGCACTCCATTTTTACCCTCCATCAATAATCAAATTCCATCAGTCCATTGTCTTATCTGGGAAAGCTAATTTCAGTAGCAGCATCATACTGAAATGGCCCTGCCACTCAAAGCTAATTGAATCCTTTTGAGATGTTGCAAAAAATTGTAATTGGTCCTTTTGAGATGGCAGCAGCATCTTTAATCTGAGCGAAGATATGCAGATACAGTATGTTTGGGACAATTTTATAGTGTCTGGTCTCTCTGGTGTCCCCTCTCTGAAGATTCCTATTTTGTAAGTGATTCATGTTCCACAGTATTGGAAAATTTTTCCTTAGAATCTGCACTTTGCAGAACTAAAGCTTTTTAAAATAAAACATAGACCCCCTTTGTAAATCTTTGCAATTTGAATCCAACTCTAGGTAAGAAAATCTAGATAGGCTTAGGCTAATCGATATTTTTATTAATCAGTATTTATTTTTCATTGAAATTTTATGAAATAATAATGTCAAAGCATTTTTTTAATAATATCTGATAGTTTCAGGTTTGTTTTGACAGTGTAAGTTTGTTCAATCTAAATGTAACTGCAGGGGCCTGAAGGACAGTCACTCTGATGAAGGCCATATAGAGCTACTCCCACAAACTCTTCTGGAATGAACTGTTCAGGTTTTTCAGTGTTGTATGCTGTAACAGCAAAATAAAATGACCAGAAACGAGCAGTGCAGGATAAGAACAGAGTAAAGTTCATATGGAAAAATGCTCACCTAAAGATAAATAACAGAACAAAATTTATTTTTTTCACTGGCTGGCCAAATTCCTTAGGGAAGTTGACTTCTTGCATAGAATGAAAAAAGCAGAGAGGGCAAGACAGAGCTGATAAACTGCTGCTTTCAACAAAAGATAAATGACCACAATGGTCTGGCTTCCACATTCATGAGTGGAGAGTCTGCTTCACCTTAATGAGGAATGCAGTTTTTACATTTCTGTTTTCAGCTTTATTTTCATAGAATCTGATTTTCCTTTTGAACAATTAAGACTTAGATAAAACTAAACATACAAAAAGGATTAATTTCTAGAATTTTCTATTTTTTTTTCCGGTAATCCACAGCACATCTTATTGCGTAATATTTAATTTGAACAGCCATATTCATTGTAATGTTCCAAATTCCATGGGGTAAAAGATTTTAATTTATGTTTTACTTGTAGCCTCCTATAATACATCTTGATTTGCAGGACCACTTTCAGAAAAGATGGTCCAAAAAAGTGGACCAAAATATACAATGTTTCCCAGTAAGGAATCATAACAAGAGAGAAGTTTAGAGTGAATGAGAAGAGTTAAATACTAGTTCAGATCTCAAGACTGGCATTGCATAGTTAACAACCACTTCCATTACTGTAGTAGCTTCCACTTCAGCACATTAACAAGGGAGTCTCTGATATCCCAGGCTCCATTTCACACTCTTTAACACCTCCGTCCAGTCATCATTAGGATTCATTATAGAACAGTTTAAACCTATTCAGAAATTTTCTGTGTTAAAATGATCCATTTTGACTTTGTGGCTTCATTTGAGAACTGACTCCAGATTTGTCTGGACAGCCCCAAGGTAGGCCCAGAGCAAGTTATAAGAATGTGAAAGGAAATACCTGAATTTGCCCTTCATGGTCTTCTCTGGCCATGGGTAGACTCCTTTCCTTTTTTCAAACCAGACCTCCTTTACCATATGCCTGAAAACCTCTTCTCAGCTGCTGCCAAGTGTATGATGTACTTTGGTTCTGTTTCCTTGGGTTTTGCTCAGGTGAGTCCTGCTCTTCAGTCAGGTGAGCACTGTGGGATGTGAGCTTGAGCTCTGTCACCCTACTTTGCTTGATGGTTTTCTGGCCACAACTCCTGCCTCCCAGAGCTGCTGTGTCTGAATTACAAGCTTTCCCCACTGTTTTTCTTTTCTTTTCTTTTTTTCTTTTTTTTCCCCTCAGCCTGAACTCACACATGGTGCACACATTCTTTTTCTCTAATCTGACTTACCAAAAGGTCTATGAGCCTGAAATAGATTAGGCTGAAATGCAAGTTTGTCTCGATAAACCAAGATCAGGTTCATGGACGACTGTGTTCCTAGTTTGAAAAAATGCATAAAAGATGATTGCTCTTGTTCAGGTCCCAGAAGAAATCCAGTCTCCTGGATTACCTTCATGTATTGGCCACTTCTATAATTCTTAAACTTGTATACGAAGAAAACCAGTTAAGTATACAAGGTAAAATATTTACTGAGTTAACAGAAGGGTAAAACTGAATTTGCAGTTTTGTGAGTAGGAAAATAATCCTGTTTTTATTGTTATTACTACTGGGTGACTGAATATATTGGGTTTTAGAGAAATGACAGTTCATATTTAGTGCCTTGTTTGATACTAACATGATTATAGTTAGGACCACTTTATTGTAGTAATGTCAAAAGGGTCTCCTCAGGACAGAACAGGCCTTCCAGCTTAAAATTCTCTGTTGACAAAATATAAGGATAGTATGACTTCTAAAATAAAAAGAGAACCCTATGTGTGAATTGCAATTGTTTTGCCATGCTCCCACACCTCCCTGCTTTTCAGACTAAAGTGTTTGGATATCTGGAGCCATCAAAAAGGGAGTGGGGGGTAAAGTAATTTGGGAAATTAAGTCAATAAGTACCTGAATCCCCACCCTACTGGACTAATAGCTGAATCCTGGGTGGTAATAGAAAAGATTATCTTAAAAAAGTCCAGGGTTGCATTGTTGTCAATCACTGTTCACTATAGCTACAGTTCAAGGAATTATTGTACTGCAGTAAGAATTCAAGTGGATTATAATAGATAATTATAGTGTTTGTAAGTACCATTGTTATAAAATGTTATAATACTTTCTACCCTTCATACTCTGCACATGCATTGCTTTAGGTAATAGATACCAGGAGAACAAAGAATGGAGAAGAGAAAAATGTTGCACATGAAAAACACACACATCTGCACAGAGAATTTTTGCTAAGGTGGAAGCAGGAGAGAGGATTTTTTTCAGCTTAGCATTCTCTCCCGCTAGCCTTCCTTCCTCTCTAAATAGAACAAAAAGGAATAGATAAGAAAAGTTAGTTTGCTTCTCCCAGAGAGAAAAATAAACTTTGACTTGGAAAGATTATGTTTGTCTATGTAAGCCAGCCTGTTTGCAAATTAAACTTTGTTCTTCAGGCTGGATCCACGACTTTCATGTTTCTCTTTCTAGCTGGTATGGAATAAGAGTACACCCAATACTCCTTGTGGGATCTCTAAGCTCAAAAGGCTTCATGTACTTTTCCAGGATAGAATAGTTGCTTTCTTCTCACTTTTAGGTCTTCTGTAATTGAATGCAGATCTCACCAAAAACACTTCTATCTACTTGGACACGACAGCAAATTGTTCTCTAGTCCTGTTCTTCTTCAGTAAAAATGGCTTGAAATAAGGAAGTGATTTATCTATAGTAGATACCTGTAGGGATCTTCCAAGTACTTGCCTTCACACAGAAGACATCTTTATATCAATCATGGTGACACTACCATTATGAAGTAACCCCCTTCAGTTAGCATACCAAAGGGGCTACCCACACGACCTGGTATTTGCTGATGTACTGTCTTCAGGGTACTTTTAGAAAAGATGCCTGTCAAGACAGTAAGCAATACATATACTGTCTCAGAAGCAGAATGAATAGGGAAGAAGTACTTGACTTACCCACAGGCTTCTGTACATTACTTTGTTTGGGAAATCTTTCTTTGTCAGTAGTATGGTGTCCCTAAGCAACTTGCCACAAAAAAAGAAAAAAAAGAAGGAAAACGGATAGGTATGATCCATCTAGCACAGAATGCTTTTAATGAAAGTATTGTGCCTCTAAACGAGTGCTATCCATTATCTACTTTTTTAAACGGATGAAAAATCATGTTGCTCTCACCCAATATGTGCCAAACAAAAGGCATAATAAAAATGGCATTGAAATATATGAGCTCTTTGACAATAGTATTAGTCACATCTTATAACCTGACCTTTCTGCTGGCAGGGACATTCAGTAAGGTGTTATAAGAGGGCAAGCATTTTCAGTAGTAAGAAAATTCATTATATCAGTCATGCACTAAACAAGCATCATTCTCTCCTGACTGACAATTTTTCTTCTCCCCACATTATCTTCGGTGTTTATGTTTGCTCTGAAATGTTAAAGAATATTCCAAAAACTTTCTACGGTGCTGAAAGAATTGCTGAGATGAATACAAACTGGTAATTATACCACATGGCCACTGGTGGTCATACCACCATGGGTCTGTACTTACAGACAGTGCTTGATGAAATTTAAAAGCTCTATCACTCAGATCATAGCTTTAGGAGGCATTGGATTTAAGAAATATACTTCAGGAACACAAACCTCTTTCTCTTGCTGAGATGACTGCAGCAGCTGCAGTTTGTTATTGACCTGTGTTACTTCTAGATAATATTTCCTAAATTAACTGGATGGGTTTGTTGCTGCAAACAACCCAGCCAATCTAAGCCAAGCCAAGGTGATCCACAAAACAGGGGAAAAAGTAGTATGGCAGTGTCCACTTCTGCTTGCATCTTTAATAGGGAGTTAATATGGCTTCTGTAAACTCTCACACCAGGTGCTGGAGGTCCATATTGTGTTTGCACATGTGTGCATGTGAATTTGTAAAACAGAAAGAGAAAACTGAAGTGTGGGGGCGTATCCTGCTATATGAAATACAGAAAAGGTATCCTCAATGATCAGAGGTAGTGATTGAAGACAATGTTCCAGATAGTGTTTTCTGACATCAGAGTCACTATGGTCAGTACAATTTTTTTTGCACAACACTCAAAAAACTGAATAGCACAGGGGTTAGATTCTTTTTACTTGGTTCTCAATGTGTACCTTGAAATATCCTTGATATTATAGCTCCAGTTTATTTGAGTTGGGACTCTAGTCAAATCACATTTCGCTATTTAATTTTGGTTTGGTCTACTAACCATGTATCGTAATGGTCACTCTTTAAGGAATAAAGTAGAAGAGGGATTAGATTAGTTCTTGCCCAAGAATCAAAAATCCTCTTCTGGTTGCATTAAAGATGGATAAAGAGAAGAAAGTTCCACACAGTGCTAGTATTTCAAAGAGCTGATTTTTCAAGAATAAAGAAAAGCACTATTGAAATTCATTGGAAAGTAAACATAAATGTGACTAGAAATGCGAGTTTTAACATTTTTATCACAAAGAAAGATGATAACTGTGAGTAAAAGCCCAGTCTGAGGAAGAAATTAAATGAAAGCAACAATATATATTTTTAACAAACAGACAAAAAAGGAAGTAGGTGGTACCAAAAAGAAAATTAGAAGTTGCTAAGTGTAGGGAATTTATGTGGAAGGAAAAGGTAGCTGTGAAAAAAGGAGAATCAATGACTGGCAGCATTAGCACTGTACAAAGGAGTCTATACATGAGGAAAAAAATTTCTTAAAATAATTCTGGAGAAATGGGTATTAAAATTGTTCATAATGATACAGAAAAAAGGTTTTCAGTAAATGGTTTTTATTTGTGTCACATGGCTATTACCTTTTCTAAACCATACCCAGATAAGACATTAAGCACTACAAAGGGCATCCTGTTTCATATAGGAGCCTTTCACAACTTAAACCTAGAGTTCCTGTACACTAATACATTTGGATACTAAACTCACTGGAGTCAGTTTTTAGTACATTAAAGATGGCAATGAAATTCTGGAATAATTGAAGGATACAGAAGTTGCAGGCATAAATTTATGCAAAGGAAAACGAGAGGGCAAAGGAACAGAAGATAAGGGTGTAGAGGGAATATATTTTCAACTCTGTTCCCAACCATAGCAGCACCTGCAATGGCCCCTGCCTTGTATCAAGCAAGCTAATCCAGCCACATCATAGCAATATTAAGGGTTGAATTGCTTTTCTTGAATATTGTACCAGCATTCAGAAGGAATATAAATAACGGAAAAACTAAATTAGCCTGACATTAATTCTGAGTACCACATAGCCACCAATTCAAAGTACTGTTTCTCTGTCAGCTGACAATCAACTACTACATAGAAAATAAGCCTCGTCAAAAAAGGCCTAATTTTCTTCTTAGAGGATATTAAGAGGGCTTTAGCTGTGCAGTGGGTAATTTCAACATCAGTCATCATATTCCGTGACAGTATATTTTCTAGTTAGAAAATCTCCGCATAAGCTTGAATACTGTTAGTTGTAATTACCAGCTGGATGTGCATGTGGGTAGAATACTTCATAAATAGAATACTGTATAAAACTCAAATAATTTGCTACATGAACAACTTGTAATGAAAATCAGAATGACAGAGCTCTACTGGGACACAAATTTATCAATCAGCAAATTTTCAGATTGCTCAAGCCAGGCAATGTTCTTCAGTTCTTCCAGAGGTTCAGTGTTAACACTAACATAAGTGGACTAACAATTCCTTTAAACACATTTAAAACAACCCATTTAAAATAAACTTCCATTAAGCTACAAAGGAGACTGATATAAGTGTACAGCATAAGATTCAAAGAATTCGTAACATTTCTATAGAATATGAGATGGTCTATTGTAGGTAGGTACCAAAGAGTGGTCGTCTGTATGCAGATATTTCCCCTGTGTACTCAAAAACTGGGGTCTTTCTATCAACCCACAGAGCATAGTTCTTTGCCTTGTAGCTGCAGTGCAGCCTCCCAAATGAGACATAGGGCTGTTCATAATGTCAAGCTGCAAAACCAGGAGAGAAATGCACTTCAAATTTTCTTCTTCCATGAAAGATCCAACTGAACCAGTTAAGCTTGAGTGTGTCTCAAGTGTAATGCAGATTTCTTTGCTTCGAAGAAGTTTATCAGTATTCCTAGAAATTGGTTATAACTATTCTATGGGAAATATCACTATATGCTATTAGAAATTGTAACATGATCAAGGTCGTTTATTCCTCTTCACTATGATTTTTTTTTATCTTTTTCTCTGCATTTGTCTTACTACCTAATTAATTCAGATTTGACTGTCATCAGTGTATCTGTACACATCATGTATACTGCTAGATAGGCATGTTAAAATTATCTCATACACTAATCACAGATGTGGGATTAATTGAGAAATACTAAGTTTTTTGAGAAAGACTGAAAAATCACCTAATAAAGTAACTTGAGTGCAAGTACTGTATGACTTTCTCAAACATGAGTTAAAAATAACATCAAGCACTGTTTTATGCTATTGATTTTAAAATCTTATAGTTTTGTCTTTTACCTATCTAACCACCCAATGACAGAAAATACTGGCATATTATGTGATATTTTTAAACTAAAGGTAGATCTCCAGGCATCATAAAATATGAGCTTAAAATCACCATACCTGTGGCCTAAAGTCGAAGCAATTGATCTCAAAACTATTATCTTCCAGCAGCAGTGGAATTACAGCTGCTCTGAGGTAAGGATAGCATCTAATTCTCCAGCATTAATGCACACATTCTTTATACTACACAGATTACACGGGGCTGTCGGGACTGCAGGAAAACTACAGCAGGCCAGATTTATGCCATGCTAAGTTGTAAACAGAGTGTATGAACTTTCATATATCTCTTTGAATGCCCACCTGTGCACTGTTTTTGGCTGCAAATAAGTCCTTTTATAAAGGAAATAAATGTTCCAGGTGGTATTTCCATCACTTAAATCAACAGTCCTACAATGTAAGTTGGAAAAGTTGCATTAACTTTTGTCAGGTTGTTCAGAAATTCATCATCCTAAACTGAAAAGACTTTAAGTGCTGAACATACCATGCTTCACAACTCAAAGGCCAGCAAAGGATCAGAAATTCTAGCCAGACAGCTGTGAGTTCCCGAAAGGGTGATTTTGCTTTTACAGTGTATTCTCCCTTCCTGTCTGCATTTCAAGCTCTGATGGATGTCTCTGCAGGTTTTGGACCAGGTGGAGCATTAGCTGATATAAACTGATCTGTGTGTTTATAATACTGTTTACAGGTACATGCATATATACATGTATGAAAATAAACTACTTACAAATTTGCCATCAAAAGAAAAGAGAAAAAACAGTTTTCTTCAAAATCTCCAGTGAATTGTGATCTTTATGATGAGAAATAATTAATGACATAAACCTAGGAGAAACCACAAAAACCTAGGAGAAAAAAAGAAAAATTCTTGGCCTTCACAGAATGCTATAACATTTAAAACAAGGTCCCCCTGACATAACTGCAGAGCTGTTGATTTAAAATTCTTATGATTTTGAAGTAATATAATGAGCATCCAAGCTCCACAATGTATGAATGCTTATGCCATGGTACTATCTCTGAGATCCTGCAGTCAGTATCAAGGTTCACATATGAGCAGAATCTTCCAACATTAAAGGTCATAGTAAGAAGAAAGGCAGAAAACCTCTATTTATTGGTAGAGAATATAACCAGAAAGTGTTCAAGATAGCCAAATAATATCAACTATTTGAGAATTTGAAAAAAAAACCCCATCTTTTTTAAAGAGTGAAAATTGAATTTCCCTTTAAGGTAACATTATTTAGGGAAAAAACATCTGTGATTGCCTGAGTGTTGTGTGTGAAACAAAAATGAAGGCATAAGAACCATAGAAGTACTACTGAGAGCTCCAAAATATTTCTATAGCTGTTTTAACAGAGTATTGGTTGACATGAATTAAACGTTTAAGATGCTTACTAGCAAGCAATGAAAACAATCAGATAAGTAATAACCCAACTGCAGGAAAATTCTCCAAAAGCAGTCCTGTTTGAAGACACTGATTGCCGTAATTCATCATCATACAAGACTGGTCATTTCTAATTCAATGTTTAACCTAGTGTGGCTTTCTCTGTCAAAGACTATTCAATTTTTATCCACCTTTTTAGTTATCCCAGTAACTTGACTAAAACATCTCCCTCAGAAGAGAAATCTATCGGTTCTTGAAGAGTTCAAGGGAACTGAGAGTTGACTAGCTCAGATTATTCCACGGAATAATCATTATTAAATTTTTCACTTCTCAGCTAAAGCAAATATTGGCTACCTGTTGGCTTAAATATAGTACTGCACAGACTAGAATTATGGAGTAGGAATATATGTCAGCCACTATTTACTAAGGACATCTATGCAATGAAACTAGGGCATCTGTTGGACTCCAGCTCAAAAGAAGAAAGTTAAGCCTATGTGAAAAGAACAAATGTTTAAAGTGCAATTTAGAAAAAAGCTCATTTCTATTCAAACCTTTGACAAATTCATTCTTGCACAAAGCGCTACTCTCAATAAGCAGAAGATGACTATTTTATCCTATCATCCATGTATGATCAAATTCAGTCTCTGAAACTTACATAGGTAAAGCAGCTGGGTCACTTTTGTACTGATACCAGAGGAAAAGAATTACTAGGTTTCCATACTAGCAGCAGCTTGATGTCCAGGCGATAAATACTGTTAGCAAGCTGCCATTAGTAGTCCCTCTGTTAACTCTAAACCACAACTATCAGCCCCAGAACATAACAAAGTACACTGCTTATGATGAGATGTCACAAAAATTTCACACAAAGACTTCTGCACCAAGATTTGTGCTATTCAGATTCTATTTTTATTACAGAACACTTTGTCTTTCCCTCTTTTGCCTGAAGAAACCAGCAGCATCTCCAGAGATGAATAATCTGGAGGGCCCTATCAATTACAGGAAAGAAAGAGAGGGTAAAGAAAGGGAAAGAAGAGTAGGATTCCTTAAAAAGTTATTTAAGTATAATTTATTGCAAATATCCAGATAGATGTTCTTGGGGTTTCAAGCCCTGAGAAAGTAATATATTCAATTGTCTTCTACCAAAGTCAAAAACTACCTGATATCTGGAGGTAATTTAGACTTGGAAAAGGAAAATCCAATTGATTAAGGATAATTAATTTTAATTAGAGTATTTGCCCTTAATAAAATCAAGTTCAAAAAAAGTTCAAAATATAATTTTAAATGTCAATTGCAGAAAACTAATATTTATTTATGTAATAGGAATTTTCAAAAGAGGTATAATTTGTGATTTGGACATTGTTTTTAACTATTCAGATTCTTCCTTTTTTCTGTATTTCCATTTCTCTTCATGTAACTGTTAGATATGTATAGGGAAATCTTCCTGTAAAGGAAAGTTTTCACTAAAAATATTTCTTCATAGTCTTAAAATGACTGCCAGAAAATAGAACTGGCTTAGAGCCTAGCAAATTCGATGGGACAGTCTCACAGCAGTCTTTCACATATTTGTCACACAAAATATCCTGATACATTTCTTTAATACTTTTATATTGCCTGAAGTTGCACTGGCTTGCTTGTTTATATATATAGTCTTGCTTGGTTGTAATGCAAGGATCTAACTTGAAAGGGCAAGACAAGCCATGAACATTTTACCTGCAGACTGCATGTGTTCCCGACCCATGATTTCTCCATAGTTCTTGATAAAACATTTGGTTTCACATTGCTTCCTTCTTCCAATGCCTATCACCCTGCCTGTTATGAAAGTCCTGCAGAATTAGTCTAGGAAATTCATAGAACCCTTTTGCCATTTGCCAACATTTCTTGTCATTGTCCAATAATTAGACTCAGTATTCACCTGGTATTGTCTCTAAATTGCTGCTTCAGAGCAGTCTTTCCCCTACATTACAGATTTTTGTCACATACGGAGTTAAAAGCTTCTATTAGAGGCTTCTTTACTTCCAGCTTCAGCAGTTCTGTAAAATAATTTAACTTTCTTGTCAATATGCTTATTCCACCAGGGTCGTGCTGAATGCCAGTCTAGCCCCAGGAAGCCTTCAAATTTATTAGGTTTGAAACTGTGTGATCATCAGTGTTCTTAATGCACTTTTTAATTTAAGATAGAGTAGGCAAGACTCGGCTAACACATTTGGTATTGCTTTGTGTTAATTGAAGCACAATTACAACTTACAACACAAAAAAGGAAGCCATAAAAGCCAGCTGATGTTTAAAAAGGACAATGACAAACACCAGGCACGCCTAGTCACTCATTATGGGCAGCTGAAAGAGTATGACCTTAAAACCCTTTGAAAGCAAAAGTGAAAAAGAGAGAGATGACAATTTGTGCTCTAATGCTTATACTTCTTGTTTACACAAATCCGTCTGAAAGTGAATAAAATGAAATTTGAAAGTAATAGTATAGCAATATTTTTCCATTAAAAGAAACACTCCAGGGCTCTTTCCTTATCAGATAATTTGCCAAGACCAGTATGTAACAGTAACACAATTAGTGCTTGAGACTGATCTCAGTGAGTCTCACAGACTTTGAACAATGACAGAAAAGAAAGACACAGCTTCCTCAAATATTTCATCTATGTTTCATCTTCACTGTTCCATAGGGAAAACATTTTGACCACACTTTGCACACTTCATTCTAGAGTTTCTACCAGTTATGGTCTGTACTTCTGCAGCATTGCTGAGAGTTTTATTCTACTATCACATACATGATGTTTGCCTCTCACATTTTCTCAAATGAGAAACTTGTGCAAAATCTCTCTGCTGCATTTAAACAGCTCTGTGACTGCTTTTTCTTAACACTGGCTAAAGGATAACAGCCATAGCATCAGACACAGCAAAGGTCAGATTCAGATAGCCAGAAGGGCCTCCTGAATCTACATCAGTGACTTTATTCTCCCCGTCAGCATTTCAGGATCACCAAAGGCCATGTCCAAACAATTTCACTGTCCAAGACTGGAGCTGCATAACTAAATTTGGACAAAGTTCACTATATAAGCTTAAGGGTGCCTTATCAACTTCCACTAATACTAAGGGTTGAACTCTATACTAACAGATTGTTTTGAATATCCTCAGAGGGAAAAAAAAAGTCTCTGTCCCTTTTTTCAGACAAATCTTTGTATTAAGTAATGGCACCACTCCATCAGCTCTACCTATGTTACACAAACGATTAAATCTAGTAGATATTTTCAGAGCTTGCCTAACAACAGAAGTTCTCTACAAAATGCAGTGACAGCCACCATTTTCTGTTCAATCCAGCAAAAAGTGAGTGGTGAAAAGACAGTGATGTCAGTCATGCTTCAGACCAGCTAATAGCAAGTTAGTGGTGTTGGTAAGAATTAAATTTAATATGAGTCTAGCACAAAATCTAATAGATGTTTTTGTAAGTTTCAGTATTGGAAAGGTAACAGTGAAGCTTTTCCCAGAATTATGGGTGGTTTTCTTCACAATTTTAAGAAAGGGTGAAACTGTGAAAACAAAACAAAACAAAAACCACGAACACAGTGTGCCAGACTTTTTGAGTACCATTTCATTTTTAAAATAACTTATGTATATGCTACTATTCACAAATAGAATCACAGAATCATAGAATAGTTTGGGTTGGAAGGGACCTTTAAAGGTCATCTAGTCCAACCCCCCTGCAATGAGCAGGGACATCTTCAACTAGATCAGGTTGCCCAGAGCCCCGTCCAACCTGACCTT
Organism: Ciconia boyciana; assembly: GCF_034638445.1. Lineage (NCBI taxonomy): Eukaryota > Metazoa > Chordata > Aves > Ciconiiformes > Ciconiidae > Ciconia > Ciconia boyciana. The sequence goes on from NC_132938.1 coordinate 25,051,945, forward strand.
GAATGTTTCCAGGGATGGGGCATCTACAACCTCTCTGGACAACTTGTTCTAGTGTTTCACCACTCTCATTGTAAAAATGTCTTCCTTGTATCTAGTCTAAATCTACCTTCTTTTAGTTTAAAACCATTTCCCCTTGTCCTATTGCAACAGGCCCTGATAAAAAGTTTGTCCCCATATCTCTTATAAGCCCCCTTTAAGTACTGAAAGGCTGCAATAAGGTCTTCCCGGAGCCTTCTCTTCTCTAAGCTGAATAATCCCAACTCTCTCAGCCTTTCTTCATAGGAGAAGCATTCCATCCCTCTGATCGTTTTTGTGGCCCTCCTCTGGACCTGCTCCAACAGGTCCATGTCTTTCCTGTGCTGAGGGCTCCAGAGCTGGACGCAGTACTCCAGGTGGGGTCTCACCAGAGCAGAGTAGAGGGGCAGAATCACCTCCCGTGACCTGCTGGCCACTCCTCTTTTGATGTAGCCCAGGATATGGTTGGCTTTCTGGGCTGCAAGCGCACATTGTCTGCTCACGTCCAGCTTTTCATCCGCCAGTACCCCGAAGTCCTTCTCCACAGGGCTGCTCTCAATCCCTTCATCCCCCAGTCTATATTGATAAAAGGGGTTGCCCTGACCCAGGTGCAGAATCCTCATGAGGTTCACAGGGGCCCACTTCTTGAGCTTGTCCAGGTCCCTCTGGATGGCATCCTGTCCCTCAGGCATGTCAACCGCACCACTCAGCTTGGTGTTGTCTGCAAACTTGCTGAGGGTGCACTCGATCCCACTGTCTATGTCATTGATGAAGATATTAAACAGTACTGGTCCCTATACAGACCCCTAAGGGACAATGAGAATACTCACACCTTGACTCAAGAGAGATTAGCATACTTGAAGAATTACCATACAGCACCTAATCTGGCACGTCTGGCCCTTGCAAGTTAGATCCTAGCACTACATCCAAGCGAAGTTATATACAGCCAGTGATACAGTGCAGCTTCAGGCATACAAGACTGCATGTGTGTATTAAAGCAATACTACATTCAAGCTGATGAGTATTCCTCCCAGCAGCTATTTTGCACAGTAATATCATCAGAGTCCTCTTTACAAAAGAGAACGTTACTATCCTATGCTCCGTTACACACTATAGAAAAACTCAAAAAGTCTCTTACTCCTGTAATACAGAGCTCATTTCTGTTGCAAATATAGATGTGCTCAAAATATTTACATGAAGCATGAGGTACAGTGGGATAAAATTTTTAACAGATCTTCCCTAACGTTGAAAACCATATGCAGGGCAAAGTAGAATAAGTAACTATGAGCCATACATTTGGCAGATCTCTGCACACACTGAGACCTGTCACACAGGGAAAGACTGTGCATTTCAAAATGCTCACTAACTTTAAAGCAGAAGTGATGGCCAAACATAGTTGACACTGACTCTTCCTAAATGATGAGTAGGAAACTGGAAAGATTTCTTCACATTTTTAAGTCCTGCAGGAAGAAATGAAGCGTCTGAGAAATTTTGCTGTTCTGTTTGCATAGCTACAAGAAAGAAAGGGCATTACAGTTATGGACATGTAGTGTCACAATTTGATTGACAGATCCTCAGATTTAGTCATTATTTAATCCCATCTAATACATAAACTTTTTACTTATAATCTAGAGACATATCAGAAAAACCCTGAAGTCTGTTGTGACAAACTCAGTGTAGCTTCCCACATTATTTATAAGATCTTATTTACAAAGCTTGTAAAAAACTTAGCAGCCTTTGAAATAAATTTAATGGCATAGCATTGAAGAGTAGAAAATTAAAATACAGAATTACAGTATACAAGTTTAATTATCTTATCTGGATGTATTTTAAACAATTCTATCTGATCAAGTTAAGCAATGAAAAAGTCGCTTATGCTAAACTGAGACCTATACTGTTATAGTTCTTAATATGACCATTTGTATTTCTTTGGCTCATATATGCCCACAACAGAAAACTTGTCTGAATTGAAAGAAACCCCAAAGCCTAGACATCTTCCAAGTCTTGTTCAGCTATATATCAATCTTAACAACTATTTTGAAAAAATAATGTAGCCAACCCTAGTATTAGTTTCTGTCAAACACAACGGTGTTAAGAGTAATGAGGTTTTTGTCAGACTATTTTAGTGTAGGAGGCTTGACAAAACTTACATGTGAAGGCATTTTTTTCAGCTTGACAATAGAATTTCTGTCAATCTAGACAGTGGGAATAGAACTTCTTGTCAGGCAATAGAAAATAGCTCTGAGATAAGAACATTCAAAAGCCATACAGAAGATATTTGTTTGAGCTCTGTTCAGATTCTGGCCTTGATTGACACAGTTCTCACCATCTGGGTGTCCTGGTCCACCAATTGGCTACTGCAGGTCAGAGTTCTGCCAAACCTTTTACAGTCTAGGTAGTAACTATGCACTGGATAATGGAATTTAACCTAGGTTTTACTAGCTCAGTTGTGTGCCATTACCAAACTATGCAGAGTATTCACTGGGCCAAAAGACTGAAAAACTCTCAACACTACTCTCATACATGTCAAAATATTCAACAGTCTATGTGTTGTCTCAGGGTTTACGAGACCAAATTCAAGTTTATATCAAACAAAACAGGAATAAGCAATTTGAATTTCTAAGATATCTTCTACATGCCAGAGGAATACCCCAGATCAGAACATTTGCTCTCATAAATAGAGTAGGATAGGATAGGATAGAATAGAATAGAATAGAATAGGACTATTTCAGTTGGAAGGGACCTATAATGATCATCTAGTCCAACTGCCTGACCACTTCAAGGCTGACCAAAAGCTAAAGCATGCTGTTAAGGGCATTGTCCAAATGCCTCTTAAACACTGATAGGCTTGGCGCATCAACCACCTCTCTAGGAAGCCTGTTCCAGTTTTTGACCACCCTCTCGGTAAAGAAATGCTTCCTTTGAACCATTCCCATGCATCCTATCACTAGATACGAGGGAGAAGAGATCAGCACCTCCCCCTCCACTTCCCCTCCTCGGGAAGCTGTAGAGAGCAATGAGGTCGCCCCTCAGCTTCCTTTTCTCCAAACTAGACAAGCCCAAAGGCCTTAGCTGCTCCTCATAGGACATTCCTTCCAGTCCTTTCACCAGCTTTGTTGCCCTCCTCTGGATGCATATGAGTACCTTCACATCCTTCTTAAATTGTGGGGTCCAGCACTGCACATAGTATTCAAGGTGAGGCTGCACCAATGCTGAATACAGCAGGACAATCACCTCTTTTGACCTGCTGGTTATGCTGTGTCTGATGCACCCCAGGATGCAGTTTTCCCTCTTGGCTGCCAGGGCACACTGCTGACTCCTATTGAGCCTGCTGTCAGCCAGCACCCCCAGCACCAACCAGCATCTCTTTCTGCAGGGCTGCTCTCCAGCCACTCCTCTCCCAGTTTATACTTGTGCCCAGCATTACTCTGTCCTAGGTGCAGAATCTGGCATTTTTACTTGTTAAATTTCATCCCATTAATCATAGCCCAATGCTCCAATCTATCTAGATCCCTCTGCAAGGCCTCCCGTCCCTCAAAAGAGTCGACAGCACCTCCCAGTTTGGTATCATTAGCAACCTTGCTAATGGTACATTCAACTCCTGCATCCAGATCATTGATAAATATACTGAACAGAACTGGCCCTAGAATTGAACCCTGAGGAACACTGCTGGTGACCAGTCACCAGCCAGATGTAGCCCCATTCACTGCAACACTTTGAGCTCTGCCATTCAGCCAGTTCTTCACCCAGCACACCGTGAACCCGCTCATCCCACAATTAGACAACTTGTCCAGAATGGTGCTGTGAGGGACAGTATCAAAAGCCTTACTAAAATCCAGAAAAACTACATCCACCACCTTCCCTTCATCCACTAGGCGGGTGACCTTATCATAGAAGGATATCAAATTAGTTAAACAGGACTTTCCTTTTGTGAACCTATGATGACTGTGCCTGATGATTGCATTATTCTTTAAATGCCTTTCAGTAATACTCAGTATGATCTTCTCCATAATTTTTCCAGGAAATGAGGTTAGACTAACAGGTCTGTAGTTCCCTGGGTCTTCCCTCACACCCTTTTTGTAGATTGGATAACATTGGCTAGCTTCCAGTCAGCAGGGACCTCCCTAGACTCCCAAGACCTTTGGCAGATGATCGAGAGGGGTCCTGCCATAACATCCACTAGGTCCTTCAGGGCTCTGGGATGAATCCCTTCAGGCCCATGTACTTGTGAACATTCAGCTGATACAGCTGGTCCTTTACAATTTCAGTGTCCACAAATGGAAAGTCACTGTTCCCATACTCATGGTCCTCTGACTCAGGGGACCAGGCAGACCAAGGTTTATCAGTATTATTAAAGTCTGAAGCAGAAAACACATTGAATGCCTCCACTTTTTCTTCATCCCTCTTAGTCAGATGACCATCTTCAACAAGTATCAGTCCAATGTTTTCTTTAGACCTCCTCTTGCTATTAACATACTTTAAAAAGCCCTTCTTGTTATCTGAAACAATACTGGCCAATTTCAACTCTAATTGAGCTTTGGCCTTTTGTGTCTTCTCCCTGCATAAACGAACCACAGCTCTGTACTTTTCCTGTGAATCCTGACGTCGCTTCCAGAGATCATACTATTTCTTTTTCCTCTTGAGCTCCACAAGGAGTTCCCTGTTCAGCCAAGGTGGTCTTCTGCCCCACTTGCTTGACTTATGACACAGTGGAATTGCCTGCTCCTGTGCTTCTAAAAGGTGGTTCTTAAAGACTGACCAGCACTCATGGACTCCTAAGCCCTCAAAAGCAGATTCCCAGGGTACTCTGCTAAATGGCTCCCTGAATAGCTTAAAGTTTGCTCTCCTGAAGTCCAGGGTAGCAACTCTGCTGTCCTTTTTCCTCATTACACTGAAAATTTTAAACTCAACCATTTCATGATCACTGTGGCCAAGACAGCCACCTACCATCACATCTCCCGCAATTCCTTCTCTATTCACAAATAGCAAGTCTAGGAGGGCATCTTTCCTAGTTGGCTCACTGAGTACCTGCGACAAGAAGTTATCTCCTACAAACGTCAAGAATTTCCAAGACCTGCTAGTCACAGCAGTATGATATTCCCAGTTGATGTCTGGGAAGCTGAAATCTCCCACAAGGACAAGGGCTACTGATCCAGAAATTTCTCCTAATTGCCTATAGAATAACTCATCAGTGCTTAAAATCTCTCTCCTTTTCTTGAAAATGCCTTCAGTCTACCTTCATTCAGAAGAGCAGTTTTGTAGAGTCTGAATATTTCTCAATACTTAGGAAAACCCTTCTGCTGCCCTTCTTCTTCTGAGGAAGATTCTACACGAGCAATAAAATACCATCTGGTTTTCCTAGCTACTTTTCGCTACTCATATCAGTCAGCTTGCAATCTATTGATTAGGATATTTGTTTATACTTTTTTTTTCTGAGGGGATTGACCTCTGGAACTCTTCCTACCTAGAATTTTCTGTTATAGAAAACAAAATAACACTGCACTTTTCATCTATACTCTCTAATTCTGAGACATATGGGAATGCTGAGATGATAAACAAGAGGATTACTGTGCATTTATCCCTACCTACTGATACATCTTCATGTTCTCATTTTTGTTTATTGTAAACCTTTACAATAGTCCCCTTGAGAGATACTATTTCTGTTTTCTTCAGCTTGAACATGTATACAGTGTTATAACAATTTATTTCAGTAGAATAACTCTTGATTTACACAAGTGTGAGAAGATAATCAAGTCTATAAAATAAGCATTACCATCAAAAAAGAAATTATCTATCACTTTCTAATGCTAACATGGAAGTGTCTTGCAGCACTCTAAAGTATGATCAATTCATCCTGTTATAGTCTAGTATTGCCATAACTTATACATTGAGTTCTATAACTTTATTGATTATAGCTAACCAGAGAATTATTTTCTGCAGAATCACTTATTCACTTTTAGGTTTTTTAAATTGGTCTTAGTTCCATAACAGAAGGATGCCTAAGATTATTAGTACTTTAAAAATAGTCTAAATAAAAATTAGTCTTCCCATTTAAAAACTACTAAAATATGATTTCTGCATGGTATATATCCTGTTGTATGTTTTCATGGACAGTATACTCTTATCATTATCATCAATGACATTAGATGATTTCTGCAAGTCCCAGAGCTTGAAGTAAGTTTCTGTGCAATACAGTTTTTTCCACAAAATAGTCACTGTCAGATTTTTACTTGATAATCATGACAAAACTCAGAATAGTCTGCTTTACATGCAGCTAAATCTTTCTGAAGCTAAATACAGACAATACTATTTAAGCACCCTTAATATTACTTCATTTTAGTGGAAGACTAACCTTGCAAGCTACAAGTGAGGCAAGCTGGGTTTTAATGTCCTGTATAGCATTCCAATCTAGACAGCTAATGCAAAATTCAGGTTAATGTGCATCAAAAATGGATCTCTTGCAGGTCTAGTAAAAGCTGATTATGGAGATACAGAAATTTCCTAAATCTGGCAGCGTAAACAGATGAAACCATGTAAAGAATCAGGGCAATTGTTCGTGTTCTTCTCCAGACCAGTTATTAGATGGTTCTAATAACTGTCAGGCTTTAAATTTGATCTTCAGTTATTTTGTATGATTAAGATGCTTAAACGTGACTATTGGAGTATAGATTTCTGTGCATTAACACAATTATATCTACAGAGTTTTTTTGTTTGCTTGCTTTGATTGTTTTGGGTTTTTTTTTCACAAACAACAGACTTTGTAGGACTATGCATACATTACATGTTGATTCCAAATAGCCACATTGTTTTGAATTTAGACAACATATAAATCTTTACTTAAACATTTACCTAAAAATTTAAAGGTTTACATAATGTCTTTACCAATATTATTTTTTTTTTCTAATGCAGAATAATCTCCATAGCAGAACTAAACAGTTTGCAATAACTAACTCACACAGTAAAAATGAAGGGATCTTAAAATTTCTGAACTCTGTCCAAGTTGACTAACTAGTCAACTTCAACCAGGATCAATGAGACTTACCGGCATTGCACAATGGAATATTATGCAGAGAGCAAAAGCTAGTGAAGACCACCAAAATTTAAAAAGTTCCATTGATACAGAACTGGATTCAAACAAGCACAAATGATCACAGTCTGACTATGTCGCTTTCAGGACAGCAGCTAATATCTGTACAGAGTGTTGCATTTGCAAAACCATTGTCTTTGTTCAGCACTGCTTCTGATAACTTAATATAGTTACTGTATGCAGTAATATCCCAGCACTCTGTGGATGGGATGTTCATAGATGAATCATTTATCAAAAATAGTCTTGTATTATCCAGTTCCTCTGGAGCATTCCCCCAAATGTATTTAGTAGGGCAAACCTTTCGTTATCAATAGCCTGTCACTCTTCAGGCAATAAAGGTTTACTACATTGTAATTAAGAAAAAAACCCCACCACCTCTAGTACATTACAAGTGTATTACCAATGTGGGTCCTACCTTTTATTTACCACTTTACTATAAAATTAATAATTTTCTTTTGTGGAAAGGTTCTTCATCTCGGTTCAGGTGTATTCTCTCCTTTGAATTCTTTACAAGATCGCTGTGGTGGGTAATGAATGTTATTCTTCCCAATCCCTTCTACTTGCCTTGTTTGTCCAGTTTGCCTCACCATGTATTTCAACACTCTCCTAAGAGAAACTGCACACTCTTCATCCGGTATCACCATTTTGCATGCACTGTAGTCCTTTAAAGTAGCAGATTTTAAAATGTACAGCTTTGTCACAGCTAAGAGACTCTTATTTCTTTTTAGGCTGTTGATACTGTTCTGAGGGTGTATACAACCTATCGAATATATTACTTATCATAGTAAAATGAGAATGATTTAGACATGATTTCACCTGGTGAAATCATTGTAATTATTGCTAGTGAAAGCCACGAATAAATGTTTCCATTTCCGTATTTAACAATCTCTGAAATGTGATTTTATGTCACACAGCCAGTTTTCTGTCAGAAATTAAAAAGAAACATGCTAATGTGAGTCACTTTTGAGTAGTAGTAACAGACTTTAGAGATCTCATTTTTTCTTTCTGTACCTGGACTGCTCTGAATAGAACCTGGTTTAAACCACAGTTTTAGATTGCACAAATCTGATATAAATGGAGAAGAATAAGAAAATCAGAGTCTTACTGTTTCATTATGTACGTTTTATTTTTTTAAATAAAAAACAGTGACATTCTCACCAAAAATATTTTTTAAATGCCAATGCATTGATAATATTTACATGGAATAATGCCAAATAATGGAGTTTAAGATGCTTGCAATGTCTCTATTGGAATTTTTTTTTTGCATTTTATTTCCCTTTAGTTATTGTTATGACTATCTTTACATGAAAATATAATACAATTACAAAAGCCAGTGTCAGGTTTCCGAAATTGTAAGGTTACAAATTACTCTCCCATTTGACCTCTTTGACTGACACGACACCAAAAAGTACCTTACACTATCCAGTCATTAAATGGGTCATCAAGGTAATAGTGCAACATTGCAGGAACTGATTGGTTATTGTGTTGCGGGGCCAGTTTCGGGAGCAATCTGTGACCAATTTCTGTAGAGGCCAAGGTTTCAAATTTTGAACTCCGCTGGTTAAACAGAGTTGCTGCTGTGAGTCTTTATGAAGGTTGAGTAAGTAGAATCTGCTGATCTGCTAGTTGTTCCAAAAGATTGTACTCCTGTTGTGAGAATACTTCTCCCCTTTATGCGTGACTGGCCTTCTAGTGGGATCCTGCTGTGAGGTGTGAATGTGGCCATTGTGAATTGATTGCCAGCGTAACTCCAAGCAACTGGTATAGTAGCCAAGCTTTTGCAATTATGGGCAACGATGTGGAATTATGTAGTCTGTTTTCAAACTACCCACACTGTTTCAAAAAAAGCACATAACTGATTACCTGGTTTCCTAACTAACTTTTGTTATGGTAGACATCAAATAGGCCTCATTAGCCGAATGTATTTATGGAAAGGATTTTTATACATTTCAGACAAAATCCGTACCTAGGGAGTAATGATTTTCTTCTAGAATTTTTTTCTGTGAAACACGTAGAGGAGAATGAGAATGCTCTACTTCAAACACATTTCTTTGGAATATTTCATATGAAATATGTACACCTGGCCAGTTTTTTCTCTTTGAGATAGTGATAAAAAGCTTCTGTTTGATAATTTTCATTGCAGCTAACCCTCAAAAAATAACCACACAATCCGACTAAGAATTAATACTCCTTAATACATTCATTCAGTGATACCTCCTTTGTTATAGTCCCTAGATACCATAGTTTCATTTCTGGAAGACCTGAATGTCGTTGGTTGTACAGAATGCAGGAATACCCTCCAGCTCCTTCCTTGGCAGAGTGAATGATGGTCACGGTTTACAGTTGTGGAGTGTTCTTGCATAGAAAATTATATTCTCAATTATATGTATCTGAGCTTTTCATTCCTGTTGCAAAATGCAGGTAGCTTCAAGAGAATTACTGTTTTACAAAATTATAAAGTACAATTATGTTTGTGACAAAAAAGAACTTCTATTTGCTTGGGTCTTTTTTCATTCACATATCTTTTTTTCTTCTGTTTGGAGCAGAAAAATACATCTTAAAGATGTATAATACCTTAGTTAAAATGAGAAATAGAACCCTTCTGTAGGAATAAGACAGAAGACTGAAAAACAAGTTTGTGAAGGATAAGAAATACCAGCATAAATTTATGAAGTAATGAACATGTCTGCTTGTGTGATTCGTATGTATCCCTCATGAATGGAAAGTGTTAACCGATTTCCAGGGAAGGAAGGCACACGTTGAGCAACTTAATTGCTTAAGGGGTGAATCCACAGATCTAAATCTGCTTTTAATACTTTGAAGTAATAGACACAAAATCAGATTAATCAGGCTCAGGTCCTGCAGGATGTAGAAACTCTGAAATGAACAAAAAAGCTTCCTATGAATGCAGGTGTTAGATACCGGTGAGGGCCAGACTGAAACAAAAGCTGTAGCAACAGTCTTTCACAACAAGCCCTGGCACTGAAGAATGGAGTCAGAGAGCCTAGGTGAATTATAATAGAAGAATGAGAGAATATATTGGAGAAACTATGTAAAAGACCAGAAACACACATTTTGTCTGAGCTTGTGACATCATCTCATACTATTTAACACACACAGATAGTGTGAGAGAGCTCTTACTTTAAAGACACTGTAAAAACTATATTACTCTATTTGTATCTTCACTTTTTAGTATAAGACTTTCTGCAGCTCCCAAAGATATAATTTTATAGGGTGGTACCTTTACTTACTTACTACAGGGAACTGGTGGATGTAGTATTCCCGGCTTGCTGGGAGAGGGATATAACCCAACAGAGTCCAACATCCATTCCTTTATCTTCTACTTAAAATGCAAGAGTCACAATTTTTTGGTCCTGTGATCAGCCTTAACTGCTCCCTTCTGTAAGGAGATCAGAAGTACTGTGGTCAGTTTTATTTCATACCTGCACACTGTAAAGCTTGTGTATCCAGTAATGACTATGCCAATCTTTAGGAGAAGTTGGAGAAATTTGACCAAACTTGTGTCACTCTGTATCTATACACAATTCATCTGTTCTAAGGAAGCCACCAAGTATTATAGTTTACCTGGAGATTTTAACTTGTCCTTTTGGACCTGTCTTTGGCATGTCAGCAAGTTTTCCAGAAGAGCACCAGAGAATTTTTCCTCTTCGTTGTCACTGAACTTATTGTCTAAGAGGAATTAGAGACTTTTGTACCTGCTTTGCTCCAACTTTACTTTCAAAGTCATTGAAACAGTCAGAAAATCATAACTCATTGTGCTCGGAACTTTGACTAGAAAACCTATGTTCCTGTAATGTATAACTGAAACCTATCCTTTTGTGGGACGTAATTTTGACATACAGAATGGAGATTTATATGTAAATCATGACATGACTATTTAGCTGACCTCTTTTGTGTCATTTCATTATGGATCTCTATATCATGACCTTTCCAGTTTTAAACCATGTGTGTGTTCTCTTTACTTTTTTATCTTTCTCTGTTTTTTAGAATATGTCAAATTTCAGGTTGATCCTTATCTGAGTTATCTTATGGTTTATCTTTAAGTCACCACTCAAAGCTCAATGCAATTATCTATTTCTCTCTGTTTTGGATTCTTTTTACATGGAAATCTTTCTTTATGCTGATAACATGACTGTGCTTATTTCTCATGCATGTGATATCTACATTCCTGGGAAGAATTAAAGGGCCTGCTTGCCTCCCAGTTTGGCTATGAGCTGTAGAATGGAATTGAAATGACTCTCAGGTTTTGGAAGTTTTGCTGCAACTGCATGGAGCTTAAGGTCAGAATTAAAAGGAATTGTAGAAGAGCTGGAGGGAAGATCTAACCTTCTTTATCATTTTATCAGGTAAAATGAAATTTTATCAATTTAATCAATTTTAACTATCTCACATAGATTTCTGCATTTACCGGTTCCTGTACTCAGCTTCCAAGCTCTGTTCACATTCTGCTTACCAGAACTGCACTTTCTGGGAACATTGTGGTGAGTTTGGACACTTGATTTCTTGAGCATATCAAAGTTTGGTGATTTTATTTACATGAATAGGTTTTATGGGTATTTTTCATGGCTTCATTATTGCTTTATTCTTTCTGATTCAGAGTTGCATTTCATGCTCTTACCAGGTGTCAGGATTCATTCTGAAGACAGCAGTTGGTGGTAGCAAATTCTATACGTGTAACATAATTTGATTGTTAATAGACTGTGAGATCATTAACTAAGTTATTTACAGGATTATTGATAAAAATGTGTTTATGTTTCCCTCTCTTCTGGCCTATTAAATTTAGGAAAATAACCATCATTTTCAGAAAGGAGTGTTTGAGAGTACAAGGGACTAATGAGTGTCTTTCATATGTTTTCATAGTTTGCCTTACATTTCCAAATATTGTATATTCTGTTTATTGTTGCCTTGTGAATCCTAAACACAAAACTTCAAATTCTGTCATTAATTCTCCTGAATTAGGTTAAACTATTTCATATTGTAAATCATCAGGGTGGTACTGACACCTTTGATTTTCAGTGCCCATTTACTCCAGTTGAGTTAATGGAACAGGTATGGTCCTTCCAGCTCCAGTGGTAGAGTTCTGAGCTTTGATAATGAGAACCAGTGTAATGATATCTTTTAAAGAGCAAAATTACAGTTAAGTAAATTTCTCTTTCAGGTGTATTATAGAAATCTCCTGAGTTTGGGCAACACTGTCATTAAATATGCAGATATGTAACTATGGTGCCACCTTTTCCTTCAAATTGAGTTTCAGAGATAACTGAACAACTTTTAAAGCTTCAATACTGTGTCACTCAATTTCAGAAATGAAAATTTCAAAGGAGTTCAACAATGAATGTCAAAATCTTCTGAACCCAAATAGAAGAGTTTTAATTTTATCAAAGTACACTGAATTCAATAATCTTTTTTTTTTTTTTTTTTAAATAAAGTCTATTTTCTTCCTTTAATTCATAGCTTATCACCGTCATTCCTTACATATACATCTCTGTGCTGGGAGTTCCTTCCTTTAATTAATTCAATGCATCTATCTTTAGTTATTTCTCTTACAAAGCCAAGGACTGTGTTAATGACTCTTCTAAAGCAATGTGTCAGTTTTTAAAGTCCATTAACTTTCTATGACTTTCTGCATACTAACACTCATTATTACATTATTTCCCCTGATCTTGAAATCCAATTTAAATTCCAACCATGAAATTTCAGTGATGGAACATGTTTTTTAATTGCTCTATCTTTCTACACTCAGTACAGAACTGAGATAAGAAGTTGCAAGTTATATTTTTAAGGTCTCTTTCACACATTTTCAATGACAAATGATCAACATGAGACAAATTTGGTAGTTATGAGACTCATAGCTTTCAGCAAATAAAGGTTCTTATAGAATTTGTTATTTCAGATATATTGCTACTGACATCTTCTTGCAATTATTTCTTTAACATCTTACCCAGTTCCAAAGGCTATGGGTTGGAAGCCCAACAGATCTTCCAAAATTATTCCCTTATGTCATATTTTGTCTCTGGTCCGGAGAGAATAAATGTCATCTTCCTTTGCAAGCTTTCTTTAGGAATGCCACTTTTATTCTTGTCACGTCAGGACTGCATGTGTATACCATGAGATTTATCATGCAAAGGGCAAGAAGGAAAATCTCAATTAGCTTAAGATCCTTATTTCAAGGTCTAGCTGATGATGGCTTTGATAAGCTTCAGCCTCTATATAAGGACGTGATCTGGCCGCAGAACAACTCTCTTCTAGGTTTTGACCAGAAAGAAAACCAAAGATTGTGAGCCAGCTAAGAGCTGAAGTGTGACAGTGTGTCCTCCAACCTATTTTAACTGATAACCAGAATGACAGGGTACACGCAACATGTGCTTGCAGGTGAGTTTAGATGCAACTGATGAAGTGCGTTAGTTGGCACTTAAATTCCACATAAGTTCTTCTAGTCTTCAACAGAAACAGCTTACACAACTATTAAAATTCCACAGAAAACTAAAGTAAAGCACTGAACAAAACTCACCAAAATAGTCTGCAGGAAATACCCAGGCCATGTGGAAGTCTTAGTCCCAGTGGTTTTAATTAGAGCAGGACTGAGTGAGGTATTCTCAGTTTTGAGCTACAAATTTGTTATTTATCGTCATTTCCTGATGAACAGTCACTGCAACCTAACAGTATTTCAAAGCTTAGCAGCAATTGCTTCATTTTAACCTGAGTGATTGCTGAACTGAAACCATTTCCATACTGAAACCATATTCTAATATGAAAAAGTAGTTTGAGGAAATCTGCATTTTGTTTGTTTGTTTTTAGTAAAAAGCAATACGTTTCCAGTTATTTTAAAAATAAAGCTTAATTGAAGTGGATGTGGATCTAGTTGTAGGGAGATACCTCTAGTATGTTGGTTTCACTATGTTCAGGACCTTTATTTAATTTTTTTTGAAGTGAATCTTAGCCAATGATAGATACAACTTTGATGTTAATGAAAGAGGCCAAAGCTCCCCCTTTGAGTTACGCTACATCAAGTTTTCCCTTTGGGTCACATAATGGTGGCAGTTTATTCCTTTCTGCTCTGCTTTAAATCATGTGACTGTCACTACGAAAGGATGTCATATACCTCAGTGTACCAGTAAGAAGTGCTACATCTTTTCCTGGCATGGAAGGAATTAGGTAGAATCTGCAGCATTGCACCATATTAAGGAAAGTGCTAGTGCCATAGAAAGAGAGTTAAAATCATAACATCATGGAAATTGGTAAGTTCCCAACATTTTCCTAGTAAAACTGTTTTTGTTACATTCACTTTCAAACCATCTCTAAAACAAGTGCAGAGCTGCTGCCGAAGTTGTCTCCAGTTTCATTAAGATCTAGTTTTATTACACTGATGTGCCAGGAGCAATAATATCTGCCAAAATAGTGCTCTTAGTTAAATCTATGCTTGAACTACAATTGCCCTGAAATTAAAACTGGAAAACAAAAACAAGCCTGTAATTAATATGTCAGATCTTATTAGATCTTGAAAACTGGCTGTACTTCATTTCAAGGCTGGCAAAAATGATGAACATTATCTGTATGCAGATAAATACCCATGACACTTTTGTTTCTCATATGGTTTTGGTATAATGATACATTTCACTTTTTGCCAGGGATATAAGCAGGGCAACTAATCAGATTTGGCATCAGTATTTAACTGGTCTTGTATGCACTTTTTTTAAAATAAACCCCTCCATTCCATTTAAATGATTGCAGCTTATACTGTTTTTCTCTATTTAGAAGGTATAATTTTAGATTTTCCTTTGGTTGTACATTAAATCTACAGCTTCTATAATAAAAGTAAAAAAGCAGTGCAAACTGCTTAGTCCAAGTAGTAGTACTAACTTTTGATTGACTACTACGTGAATGGTCAGAAATTATCAGATGTCTTTATTTGCTGTCAGATGGACAATTAGATTATCTTCTGGATACCACTTTAGTATATTGGTTCTACTCTGTCCTTAAAAACATGCCATCATTTTTTTTAAATTGCAATAGGTTCACATTTCATGATGCATTAATTATAAAAACATCCATATAAGAGTCTGAAGAGGGCCTCTGCACTCATATTGTTGCTCCATGTTGGGTCTGTGAGGGACACTAGCAGAGCATCTCAGTGCAACCTGTCAATATCTCTGAATAAAACTGTTCATCTGGTCTTCAACTCAGGGATCCCTTAGTTATAATCCATTTCTGGTTTTCTTTTTTAAATCATTCTATACTAATTCAAGTAAACTTTTGCAATTTAAAGGACCTTTGAGGAAATTCTGAAAACCATGGGGTCAGTACAGAAGAAATATATCTTCTACTTCCTCTTAGAAGAGGAAAAGTTATTCACCTATCAAGACAAACAAAAACGCTTTGAATATATGGTAACAATTATGCTAAAATTTGCATTAAATTTCCAGTCTCATGCAAGGAATCCTTTACAAAGAGAGGTAACCTACATGACAGTATGGCACTTATATACTGTACATTAAAACAGATAATGTTAACTTGGATCAAATGCCTTGCTAACTTGATATGTGTTAACCTGATATAGGAGTTGAACTAGTTTATTTATTATTAACTTGAGCATTTGCTGAATATGAAGCAATACTTTATACTAATAAAATAATTTTTTTCATGTTCACTTTTCAAAATTCATCTGAGTTCACAAATTAGTAAACAACTGGTCTAGAATATGATTGCTAAAGTTACTCTGATTTATATATCTTGTTTGCTAAGACTGAATGGGTTAACCCTGTTCAGTTTTAGAACTTTCTTGTCTGAACTAAATAAAATATTTTACTTAAAATATCTACACTTTCACTGAGTTTCATGATATATACAAGGTTATACAAAAATGAAAAATATTTTACATATATGTGAGATCTATAAGGAAATACACAGTGTGTATATTAAGACAACATATTTTACAGACATCTTAGAACAACAGAATAATGTTAATCTTAAAGTTTTACTGGGACAAAAGAAGTTCTATTGATATAAAGAGGTATTAGAGAGCTTTTACTTCACTTAAAGACTAAAATATTTCCTTAATAAGGTTGCTGTAAACCCCCAGCATCCATAACTGTAGGTGTCAAAAACTGAGGAATTAGAACAATCTTGAGAAAAGTAATTTGTTTTACAAACTTAAAAATGGTACACATAAACTTAAAAAAAAAATTATTAAAATTTTATAAACTGAAAGAATGAATATTTTCTGATCTTATATTTAATTTGATCCAATCTGATATTAAAAGTGACAATTCTGGAACATTTATTACTGCCATTTAACCAGAAATGGACATTACCTCTCTTCCTTAAAAGAATTATTTATGCTTATTGAATAATGAAAAACAAAAATGTTAATAGAATTGTGACTATGTTTAAAGATCAATCAAGATTTCCACTACACCTATCAACTATGCTTTGCCTTTATGTAAGCATAAGACCACATATAAATTAAACTCAAGTATTAAAACCAAACAAATACCATCGGCCACCCCCTAAACTAACAGAAGTATAAAGACCACTCCTTCTATATCATATCTATTTTCTACTATGATACCCCAAGAAAGATTCCCACTGATGATGAATACTACTGCTCAAAATAACTCTTCTGAAAAAGCTTCCATCCACCCCAAATCCTGCATTTACTAGTTGAGACATCAAAAATAAAAAGATGTTTCTAACTGTAGTCTGATATTCAAGACACATTTTTATTTCTACAGGATAACAGCAAGAGAGTGTTGCTAGTTTTTCAGGTTATCTTTTCAGTGACTATCATGATCCCCTAGCTTATCAGAGACATATGGGGAAACTTTTTCTTCCTTTTTGCCCATAGTATAATTCCTCAAAAACATACTAATAATGCTAATAAAATTTAAGTAACCTTTAAGCCACTTGCTTCTCTGTTTTGAGAGGAATCTTCCAAGAATCATCCTGTTGTATGTGTACATTGATACTACCATGGCTGAGAGACTAGTGGTGCTTTCAGGACACAGCTGTTTCTCAGTGGATGAAGCTCAAAACTTTGGCAAGAGTTGATGTCTGAAGGGGGCATTCAGAAGACCTATCAACCATTACTTTATTTTATTCTAATGAAGCATTCTGATCCCACAGTATTAATGCAATCCATTGCTGTAACTATACCTAGCCACCTTTCTGCTAGACAGATAAAAACATCACTAAATCATTTATTCATCTATGGCTATTTGGGAGATTGTTCCCTGTTTTATTAAATCTGGGCAATCAACACCACAATGGCTTTGAAGCAAAACTATTCCAGTAGACTGCAATCAGATAAGAAGAATGCCATGCCAGTAACACTTCCAGAACTCAGCAGCCTGCTTCCTTAACCAGAGCACAACTGACATAAATCAATTTTAAATGTCTCAAATCTGCCGAAATTTTTGTCTTACCTTTTTAGTGCTGTTTTATATGATCCCTCAGGACTACCTAGTCCCTAACTAGCAAGTGCCCTAGATATTTCATGTGATAAAATAGATCTAGATGACATTTGAAATTCACTAGCTAGCATCTTCCACAAGCTTACAAATAAACTGTTTATTTTATTTTCTGAAAATGAAAATTTACTTTCTGATATGAGTCACAAACAGCAAATGGGTGATTTCTTCGCACTTACTTTGGGAAACCCTTCTAATTTCTGGAAGGTCAGACAAGAACCAAGCTTATTTTTTCCATCAATAGTAAATTTATCTATCTTAGCTATTTGAAATCACCCTTCTGAATGAAAGCACTTGTCATTTACATAATACCAAAACAACTGGACCTTCATCTTGGACAATTTCTATCAGGAAGTTCTATATTTTGTTAAGATCTAGGGTCTTGTAAATCAAAGGCTAGAGTTTCTGTCAAGTCATACTTTCCCTTAGCAGGAGGTTAGTTTCCAAAAACAGCTGTGTTACTTGAGACGTGTAAATTGCAGATCAATGAAGTGAAAGGCTCACCTCAGCTGGAAATGATATTTCACTCCCAAAAAGTCATTATGGGTTGTGATGTGACAAGGCATGCCCTTCACTTCACTGACATGCATAACATATGGCACGAAATGCCACAACCTGTTCAAGTTTAGGATATACAACTCGTGCAGCCACATAGCCATATTTTGTTTCACAGAAGCGTTAATTTGATACTTTTAAGCAGGAGGGAACTAATAAGAAAGTGTTTCAACGGCACTTGCATTCTCTCATGACTGATTCCTACCTATAAACATAATTAAAAGACCAAAACCAAAATACGTATACCTCTCTCTCCCCAAGAGCCTGCAATGGAGTGAATGGAAAGATGCACTGTACTAAAAAGGAAAATATCTCTATATGCACTTTTCCTGGGGTAGAAATGAATTTGAATTAGCTAAAAACTATTAGGCATCTTACTGCTGTCTGTAAGTCAGAGGTGGTGCACATTGTTATGCATTCTACCTTCTACTGGGTAGAACAATTTCTACTGGGCAGCCTATGACTCACATAGCCTTTTGAGCAGGAAGATATGGTATTTGGGAGTGATAGGCAGCGAGTATACCAGTACTTGTTTATTGAATTTAAAGACAGCTCTATAGGAGAGAGGGATTGAATTTACTAAATCAACCAAAAAATTAGTTTCAGTTAAGATGAACTAGGCACAGTCAAGAATTTATATTTAGATCAATAGAATGATCATCTGACTGAATATATTTCAAACTGTTATAAATTTTTACATTGATATGCAATGTAAATTTTCAATGTTTTAAAAGTAATAAAAATTGACAGTATCTGTTTGCACCATTTTAGTGACTAAGTGTGGTGATTCTGAAGGATTGTATTAAGTTCTCACTAATTTGCATAAGTATGCCCTTACAGTTTTCTAAGTTAATATATATACAAATTAATGAAACCAAAAAAAAGCCAACCAGTGAAGTATACAATGCATAACTTCCATGGCTGAATTTTGAGGGAACAAATGTAACAGCTGTAAATTAATTGAATGGTGGAGGCTGAGTTTACTAATTCAAGCTTTAAATAAACTAGCTATTTCACCTCTTTTGGCCTGTAAAAGTTACCAAGAAATTTCAGAAAAACAGGTTTTCTTAAAGGAATGCTTATCGTTCCTGCTTCCTGATTGACAAAAGTATGACATTCATTCTGAAAATCCTAATGCCTACAAAACTTATATTAGCTTCAATGGAAACCGTGCAGGTATATGAGTGTGGGACTCGCATCCCATAAAGGGATCTATCATAGCACTGTTTGATACCTTTGGTGATAACTGAAATGTTAGCTGCTATAATTAAGGAAAACTGATCCATAGATATTTTAAAACCTTCTACATTCAATTCATGTTGAGAACAGAAGTTTTAAGACTAATTTTCTTGTTGTTTCTAATCAAACCTTTACACATATCCCTACATATATACACTAATATAAAATGTTACTCATTTTCTGTGTGTGAGAGGAAAGCCATCAGAATTTTCCTCTATTTTTCATTTATTTGGACATTCGTAAGAGCAGAATTACTTTCTCTGAGCGTAGGCAAGAACATTCACCTATAATCCTGTGAAAGTGGACCACAGCTGTACTATAATGTAGAAACTCTGCTAGGGTCAAAGTTGCAATGTCTCTGGATTTTTCAGATTATAACTCTGAAAGCCCCCCCATCCCAAGTGAAGGTTTATCAGAACAATTGGCCTTAGAATAAACATATAAAACATTAATTACACTTCTATTTTTCACTTGGCTATCACCTTTCTTGTACCAAATCTTTTCAGAAGAAAAGGAATACGTTCTAAACAAGTTCACACTTCTTTACAGCAGTCTCATTAAAAAAGAAGAAAAGAGAGGTGTTTTCAGTAATGGTACTTAAGTCTGGGCTAAAACTATCAATTATTGAAATTCATTAATTAAGCAAAATATTTGCTGAAAGTTGCTGCACACCTCTCTCAGTTTGAAGATTTTTCTATCAAAACACAGTCTCATTAAAATTTTACATGCTAATCAGTATGTTTACAATTTCATTTTATGAGACTATAATTTTGCACTGAGGTTTTGAATTCTTTTCATTATAATTTTATGCCAATTAACTCAGAGGGGAAAAATGTAATTTACAGGTTTGCATAATTACCCAGATGTTAAGATGTAGCACAAGTTAGGAACAGAAACAAAGACTTTTTAAGCTTATGATTTTAACAAGAAAATAGCTCACTTTAGTTTCTTCTTGGCTGCTAATTTGGCAAATCTATTTTTGGAGGTAACATACAGTGTTCTGACTTTGATTCAAATCTGGACATTGTTTTAATGTTCTAGTTTTCAGTACAACAGCTTTAAAAGGAAGACTTGAGACAAGGACAAAAATCTGGGGTTTTAAAACACACATTGAATATTGACCTTTCTACCAGAGGTAGGTAAACATCATTATGTTCAGTGGGGAATCTTGAAGGAAAAGAAATTTCTCAATTCACAAACTTTTGGTTACTTCTGTATCCTATATAATTAACTACGTCTGCTAAAATGCCTTTTTGGATCTATTTATCATGTAATTTTTCATCCCTTTTTCTAACACCTTCTCTTTTCTGACAAAAAGTTTCTAGAAAAATTCTGGTTGACTATATTCACTGTGCACCATATGTGCTTTCTGGGCTTCATCCAAAAAAACAGTGGTGAAGAAAGATAACTCATACTGTGCACAAGGGTGACTCATGAATACCTGTTAATATTTTACCTTAAAGCAATGGATATATATGATCTGAAGAAGAACAGAACTCCATCTAGGTAGCACAGAAGCTCATCCATGCTGGTAAAGGCATCTCTTTAGATCACCCATCATTTAAGAAATTTCCAAACTTAATATCAGTTTGGTATATGATTTCTCATCTGTCTCATAAAAAATAAATACAGTAGAAATTTAAAATAGAATTATATGGATTTTTTTCTCTCAGCTGGACAGTACAAGTTATTTTTAGTATGTTTTATGCAGGTAAATTATTGTCTGCTGTAGGGTATTTCTATAATCAATACAAAAATGAATTATAGAAAGGTTAAAAATCTCATGTTTCAGGCTTCAAAAAAATTTTGTGAGGAATCTGTGAGGAACTAGGACTTCTTCTAGGGCATGTTTTGGGGAAGAGGCAGCAGATCACTTAAAAGTTCGTATATTTTTATTGAACACCAAGTGCTCACCATTCTTGAAGACAATATATTGGAATACATGGACCACCATCATGGAGGCTCTCTGGTAAGCAGCAGAAGACTTAGAAAAATTACTTTAGAGTATAGATAAGATTGGAGGAAATAGAATGACAAAAATATTTTCCAAAAAGAAGCCAACTTCTTTTTGCGTGCATTTTACACGCAACTGGTATAAAAGGGAAGTCAAGATTTATACCAGTAGGAACTTAGATTTAGGGAAAAAGAGTCTTTTAAAATCAATCCACAGATAAGTGCATTTTCTTCTAAAAGATAAATTCTTCTCTTACCTGGCCTAATATAGGATACCAAAAGCTTTGTAAGAGGAGATAGGTAATTTTCCATTTTTTTAATTTCTTCTGCATCACTTGCAGGAAAAAAAAAACATCCCACAATGGGTTTATCTATTTTCCCTTACTTCAGCATTTATATAAAAGCTAAACTACATGTATGGATTGTTGTGTTTTTTCCTCTAGATTATTAGATCTTCCATTACATCTCCTGCTGATGTACTCCCAATTTTGGAAGTGGGCAGTCTGCAATCATAATTGAAAGCATCACTACTGTTTCTGTATCACTAAAGTACCAGCATTATTCATGAAACTTTTAAAAATCCTTGTGCATTCAATGAAAATTTTATCTATGTAATAAAGAGGTTAAGCTGACTCTCTGATGAAGCTCATAAAATACAGTAGAAACATGACAACATACTAAGGGATTTAGCTGGATTTCTCCACACGTTCCTTCTCTTTTAATAGTTTTCATTCTGATCCTTCTTGCTATTCTCAAATTGGATGCTTATATCTTCATAATGAAACTATAACAAACTTTGCCCTGTGCAATGGGTAGATTATGTAGAAACGTTGGGGCTTAAAATTTGACATGTTTGAATACTTTAAGGGAAAAAATATAATGAAGACATGGAAGTGTGCATTTTAAATATCATGAGATAATATCTCTATAGTGTAATAATAGAAATGATGAGGGTTCTAATTCTTAATTGTTGATATCAGTATGTGTGGGGAAAGGTGGTAGTGAAAGGGTTTTCTAATATGAAAATATACATTTGCATGTCACCTTTGAGAAGGCCCTTTTGAATGTTTGAAAACAAAAACTACAATGTCATAATCCTGGAAAATTTTTATCAGTTTCTCTAATATACTCTATCATGTTATCCTGTTAAAGCCATTGTATACAGACTGCTTCTTTTAAAGAGCAAGATAAACACGCTCACTAGAAGCTAGTTCTTCACATCAGCAGCTAAAAGTCTCTTGAAGTACTTCAGGGAGATAAGTAGATTTTAGTTTGTATCTGGATTTTTGTCTTCAAGTTCCAGACTGACCAAAAAAATGGGCATTGTAAGCACCAATTGTTATGTAAAGATAAATACGTGGTAAAAATAAAGGCACATATTTCAATAATAATGCTCATTTTAAATAATGTAGATGAATTAAACTGGCTGCCATTCTTCCAAATTAAAGAAGTTGAAAAACCAACCACAAACACCTTTAATCTGGGGTCTCCCAGCATCAGCCCTGACTTTTTCCAATGATTCTCATCATTGCATGGATATTTGATCCATGGTGACTATGTCTAAAATCTGCAATGCAAGCAAACCCCAGAAGCTGCAGATTTGATTCTCTCTACATATCTTTTTTTTTTCTTCACAAAATGGTAGATTATGAAAACTTTTTCTTTCCCTGAAGAAACTTTTAAGGTGATTGTCACTGTGTTTTTTATTCTCAGTGGTTCATAAGCCAAAATGGACTATCTCTACAAATATACCTTAGGTTGGATATGTCATAAATGTGTGAGTAAGGTTCCTGCTGCTCAGTCTTACTGCTATCTCACAGATAAAGCTCGCTGAGGAATTCTTTGGATTTGTGATACCGACATGAAAAAAGGAAATGAGATGGAAAACATTAATAAAACAATAACTCTAGAAGACTGATCCAGTGATGAACTGTCAACACAGACAGCTCCCACTCTTGAAGTCTATGTGACAGTTTTAGTATGACGAAACATGGTAAAAAGGCAAAGCAACAAAAGGAGGTAATTTCATCCAAAAATACTACTTGAAAATAATCCTCCCGATATGTCATCCAAATATAAACAATGCAGGTTTTTTATTATCCTTCATAGTAGCAATGCAGGTATCCAATTTATTATCCAATCCAGGTATCCAAACTCAATGAGTTTCCCCATCTTTCAGAAAACGTCTTTCCTGTCTTTCAGCCTCCTTAACTGCCTTATTCCTCCTTCCAAGTTAGTATTTTTTTCCTAATGTGTTAGAGAAAAGTTACATTTGGGACCTTATCACAGATTCTGAGAAAATTCAGGCTATTTTAGATGGAAAACTTATTCAGGTAAAAGTAATCTGCCACAGAGATGGAGGTAGCATTTCAGGATGGGTACTGGGAAGTTCCAAATAAACTCTTCAGACCTGTAATTCTATTTTTTCTACTTGATTTCTAGGTTACTCTCCTCCTACTGTAACACAGGAGCATATGTTGAGAGCCTTCTTGCAGAAATGTTGACGTGACTAAGCTTTTACTGTTCAAAACAGCATATCTAAAGTTATACACTAATTTTTAACTTTTTCATACAATTTTTTCAAAATTAAAAAAAAAAGGTTAAAACCCCATTCTGAAAGATATTTTTGTTCCACTAAAAATAATTGCAGTTTATTGCAACTATTTTTAAAAAGACTTTTTTCTTAATATTGGGTCAATTTCTAAAAGTAATTCCCCAAAAACATGCACAAGCAAAACTCAAAAAAGTACCTTTAGATGGATATCTGCAACTAGCTATGTAGAAATCACACATTTCTCCCTCCCTAAGAGAAAATATGGGACATAGACCATATACAATAGTGGCTGGACAAATAAAATGCAAATTAGGCCATCAATTTTTTAGCTAGTTTCTTATATTGTCTTAGATTTTTCTAAGATTTTATTCCATTTACTTCAGTGACCACTGAACAAGATGTTTTCCTACAGATAAAATGAACATCTTCATAAAATAATTGCTTCAGGAATTGCTCCCTTTTCAATAGGACAATACTACTTTACGTAAACAAATTTAATTATATAAAAATAGAAATATACTACACATAGCTAATGTATCTGTTTCTGCATTACTAATATTCAATGTCACTCATTTTCTAGTTTAAACGTTTGCACTTCCGTAATTAAAAACTCTTTGTAATTTTTACTTCTTAAGCTGTGATGTCTACAGACATGCTGCAGTAAACAATAGATGTTCCTACTGTTGCTGAAGTGACAGTTACTTTTTTTTTCTTTTTTTTTTTTTGCTTCAGAAGGTAACCAAGTGGAGTGGCACAAAATAAGTCAGAACACATCAATTGAATTGACATCAGCTGCAAGGTATAAACAAATTGATTGAATCCCTGATATTTGGTTTTCAAATTCTGTTGAAGAAGATTAAATTAGACTATTATTCAGATAAATCTCCTGTTTGACCTCTGACTTAGAATCGAGCACAATCATTGAATAGGTCTGCAGTGGAGGAAAACCATGGAGTTTTATTAGCAAAATTTGTACTTCCAGGTCATTTTTACTTCACATTTTTTCCAAAACAACAGAAAAATATCCTTTCTGTCTAACACTCTTTTCTGATGAAAGACTTTAATTTTATTGGGATTTCTTTGGACTTACAGGACACAAACTGAACTTTACTGTGTGCAAGTCATTGCATAAATGACTTTTAAGTGCACCAAAATATACAGGGAATATTTATTCTTCTATTATTACATGAAGTGTCAAATTTATTAGTAATTGCAGAATTGTAATAATCACAGAGCTAAACAGATACAATGCGATCCACCTAATTTGCTTTTACAATAAACATTTCCTTAATGAAGATTTCAGTAAACTTTTTAATAGGAGTATTGATTTGGAATCTCCAATCCTTTATTTATGAGTTGTGTAACTACTGTATAACTAAAACAACAGAACTGCTTTCCTCTGAAGTATGACTATTTTTGTCCATCCAAATATTTGAAAACATTTACATTAACAAAAAAGCAGATGTGTTTGAAGACAGATGGGTCAGACAAACACATCTAAATTACAGTCTGGATCCATTTTAACAGTCAGAACTGAACAACAACTAAAAAACATTGCTTGATGTCTTGTTTGAAAAAAAGTTGTTGATTTCAGCTTTATTTTAGTAAATGACAGATTACATCATAAGTTTACTAACAAAACAAGGACTCTCAGTTAAAGCTATGAAACACACAGGAATAGAAACAGGTGTCCGTTTCAGCCCTGGAAATGATCCTTCTAAAAGACATAGTGGTTGTACTCTTATTGCCTCTTTGAACCTAATTTGTCACCAAGAATGCACTTTATCCTAAGCCTCTCAATATTGATTGTTAGACACCATATAACAATCTTAACCTTTTCTCCCATTTATCTTCCTGAAGATTTTAACTCCCTTTTAATCTTGTTTTACATTTGTACTTTTATCTCTTTTCATATTAACAGAAGATACCATTTCTTGCTCTGAAATAGAGAACTAAGATGAGTTTATAAGCTCCTTTATCTAGAAACTGTGCCCTAGTTTATCCCAATTCTATATCAGAATAAGAACAAGGCAGAGGACACACACTAAACTCTATCCTCTTTGGAAAGAAAACTTGAGTGCACAAGCTAGACAGGAATCAGGGCATACTCTATCAAAGCCCTTAATTTCTTGATTGCAAATATATGATATCACGGTACTTTACAGTATGGACCTGCTATTTACACAGCTGATATTGTTCTCAACTGTAATTATCCAACTGTGAAGCAGGGTAATGAGAATATTTATCTCGATAATAACATTCTATTTAAACATTTTAAAAATTATCAAAAGAGTGTACTATATGGTGGTTTAGATATTTTTCCTTCAAAAAGCTATTAAATACAATATTTTTCCCATACAATAGGTCATTTTAAATACAAATATATTTGCCGTATTACAATTAGTTATTCAAGAATATCATGGTCCTACAGTAAAGAAGTTGACCTACATAATATCCTACTGTATTCAATGGCAAGGATAGTTTAATTCCAGATCATTATCAATTAGTTAACTTTTCTCATCTGTTTGAATGTGCACCTATAATAAATTACTAACATCAGACAGCTAGTAAAAATTTACCTTTTGAGGAGTATTAACTCTATCTTCTGATATACATTTTCCAGCTGTGATCTTACAGATTTTATTTCATTCCAAGAAACTGAGCAGTAATACCATATATAAATGATTTAAAGATTATAAGTACACCAGGTTATTTTAGATCATTCTAATAAAAGATGTAAGATAGACCATTGTATATGAAACATATCAAATCAATGAAAGACTTCTCTTCAATAAACTGTGTGATATTCTACTGACATGCAACTGGGAAAAAATAATAATTTAAAATGCTTGCAAGCCCCCAAGCGTTGTATTAAGGCAAGGATCCATGGAATTACAGCCTTAACCACCTTACTTAAATTTTTAGTAGAACAACGGAAAAATAAGCAAACCTGTAAGCTCATGTATGATAATAAACTGGGCAGTTATCAGCACCTTAGAAACATCAAAGTGTCAAACTAACCTCATTTATGACAGCAGAAGAACAGACTTAGGATTGGAAGAAGTAGTTGAAAGGTAGATCTTGACTAAGAGACAATAAAAATGAGCTTCTTATGAAGTTGTCATGTGATGCACAAAAAGATGGTCATGATATTATAAGACAGTATAAGACTAATTGACAAGTCATGTACAAAGAACTGTTATCATTTAATACATTGCCAGCCAGGAAGAATGCATCAAGTGAGGTTTGGAGGATTCTCATTAATATGTTCAGCAATGAAACACCTACTGAAAAATTGCTGAAAAAATAATTATTTTCTATGTCGAAACAGGATAGACCAAAAGGAAAGGACTAAATAGGAGGAAGAAACACTTTGACTAGATAATGGGAAAAAAGAATTGCAACTGTAATTATGATTAATCATGAGACTAAATTGGAAAAGGATGTAGTACATGTAGCATCAAGGAAACAACTGCCAGTAGTGGTGAACGTATGTTTTCTTGTATTAGGCAGAGAAAATAGACTAGATGACTTGCTGAGGATTCTTTTAGACCATTATTCTGTTAAAGGATTCCAGACCACATCTGGGAAAATAATTAGTAATGTTCATATTTTTATGCACAAGGGTAGTGTTACTAAATCTAGTTAGAATGACTGTTGTGCCACCAGTCAATGCATATTCTTGCTTTTGCAGGGCTTATACCTCACTGGATAAATTAATTGTTCATTTTCTAAAATTATGCTCCCCTTGGTTAGACCAATGGCCTGTCTGACCTGCCTCTCATAACAGCAGGAAGAGATGCTATTTGGAGAAAGGCTGCAAATCAACCACTTTCTGCAATCTGTTCCCCTCTTCTTTCCCCAGCAACCAAAGTTAGTGTACATGAGAGTACAACCCCAACAAGTCCTTTTAGTTCCTAACTGTGAACCTTTTGTCCAGGAACGTGTCTAATCTCTTTGTGAGCCTGCTAATATTTTCTGTCTCCACACCCTCCTGTGGCAGCACATTTCAGAAGATCACCACCTGCTGTGTAAAGAAGTACGTCATTGAGCCTGTTTTGAACTAACCTCCTGTGAGTTTCATTGCATGCCCCTGCTTCTGGTACTGTTGTATTTAGCAAACCTTTAGTGATCCTTCCTTTAGTGAAGGATCTGTCTTCAGCTGATCCTCTACCTGCATGATTTTGCAAACCCCCATCATATCCTGCCAGCTTTTTCCTTACCAAATGGAATAGTCCCAGTCTCTTAACCTCACTTCATTAGGCAGCCCCTCCATCACCTCAACCATTTGAGCTGCCTATCTCTGCAGCTTTTTTCACTCCCCTGCACACTTCTGAGATGGGGAAACCATGACTGCAGACATTACTCAGGAGGTGGTGCACCATGGTTACACACAGTCACAAAATTATGCCCTCTGTCTTGCTCTCAATATCTTTTCTGGTGATGTCCAGGATTTTGTTGGCTTTCTGGGCTGCTCTGACACATCAAGCCAGTGATTTCAGAGAGTTGTCAATGAGAATTTAAAGATCTCCTTCCTGATTGTACCTGCCAGTTCCAAGTTCAGCGTGGTTGAGGCTGAGGTTTTGTTTTCCCTGCAGATTCCCTTATGTTTGCCTTTATGAAGCTCATCTGCCACCTTTCTACCTGCTGTCTCAGTTTTGTGGGGTTCTTCTGCAGTTCTTTGACATTGACACATTTGACAACCTAAAAGAGCTTTGTGGCATCTGTGACTGTTCTCCAGGTTACTGGTGAAGTCATTGAACAAAGCTTGTACTCACAGTCATCTTTAAGGAACCATCCTGGAGAGAGACCATTATATGGTCAATCCTTTGCATCCCATCCTTTAACCAACTTGATTCCACTGAAGGATCTTTCTCCAATCCCCTGGCAGATTTGTCCCTTTTGTAACTTTTACTATCGAATCTTCTCAAATGCTTCTGAAAATCCAAATACTTTATGCCCACTGAATCCCCTTCATAAACTTTTCACTGACACCTCTTGTTGGCACCACACACTCTAGCAGAAGCTATACTGATTCTAAAGCTTTTGTTTATTATAGATTCTTCTGTTATACCAGTAACAAAAATCAGCCACCAATCTCTAGTTTCCAGAATCCCGTCCTTGGCAGTTTTTGTTGAGTTAACGTTGTCAATCTCAAAGTCCTCTGGTGGTGGCTGTTTGTAATGCTAGGTCATGCACTTTGGCTAGCAGACCAGCAGCTTCATATTTGAGACATTTCAGGACTCTTGACTGAACGCCATCTGGTTGTGATGATTTCTTGACATCTGACTCACCTAGGTGACATAATAGTTCCTGTGTATTTTTTTTTATCTGATCCAGCTTCTCTGACCTCTCTGTCACAGAGAAAGAATAGGTCAGTTGTTGGACCCTGCCTCTCACCTTCAGCCAAGATCAAGTCTGAAACAAAGAATTTATTGATATTTTTAGATACGGCCTCATCACCTGGTGTAAGCTCTTAACACCAAACATTCACACCAATTTCCTAGCTGTCTTTCTGCTTTTGATGTATTTAAAGTACTGTTTTGCTGTCACTTTGAGCATGCTTTGCAAAGTTTTAGGTCTGACCTTTCTGGTTTAGGTCTCTAAATTTCCTCTTTACATTTGACCTGCCATTTTTATCTGTATTCCTTTTCTTCCTATTTGAGCAAGCTTTCCATTTTTTAGAGGTCAAACTATTAGCTGCAACAGTCTCCTTAACTTTCCCAGGAAGACATGCAAGGAACTCTTGGACCATTTTGGTTTCTTTTTGTGTTATGGCACACATTCTTACTGGGCTTCTAATACGGCATTTATAGCAGCCTTCATGATGCATGCAGACTTTTTTAACAACTCCATTTTGTCTTTGAAAATTTCTCTTTCTTTACAGTTCCCTTTCTTGAAATCAGGTATCAATTTGCTTGATTTATTTGTCTTGCTCTCTCCCACTGCACTCTTAAAAATAATTGCACTGTGGTTTCTATTACAGAGCAGCTCTCCCACTGATCCTTCTTGGACCAGGTCCTTTGCATCTCTCAGGCCAAAAATTCCAATAGTCTCTTTTTCTATGAGCTCTAAGACAAGTTGTTGCAGTAAACAGTCATTTACTGAGTCTGAATTTTTTATCTCTGCATCACACCCTCATAAGGCATTGACTGAGTCTACTGAAATAGCTGAAATCTCCCACTATCACTCTTTTTCTGATACTTGTACCTTGTCCAATCTCATTTCACATTTTCTGATCATTATTTTCATCCTGATAGGAAGCAGATAGTGCAACCCTCAGACAGCTTTTACTATTAGGAACTGAGGCGTCCACCCAAAAGGTCACCTGAGTGCTTCTCCTTTCTTCCAACACCATGCCACAGCTTATATAATCCTTGGCTGACAGTATGTCCCACTGGATTCTTTAAAAGTTGGTATTCTGGTACCACTGTACCTGATTGACTGTCCTTCTTCCACCAGGTCTCTCAGTTGTCTGTTATTACTGGGTTGTCTTTTGGTGCCTGTATTGGGTGTAGGTGGCAAGGTGTTTGCAGTGAGGGGGCTGCAGGGCAGCCTCTGTGAGAAGAGGCCAGGGGCTGCTGCGTGCTGGACACAGCTGGTTCCAGCCAGCTCCAATGGGCCTACCACAGGGCACAGCTGAGCCCAGCAGCAAAAATGGTGGTGCCTCAAGGAAACATATTTAAGAAAGGGCAAAACACTGTACAACAGAGAGGACTGAAGGAAAAAAAGTGTGAGAGACAGCTCTGTGAACACCAAGGCCAGAGAAGAAGGAGGGGAGGAAGTGCTCCAGTCACTGGAGCAGAGATTCCCCTGAAACCCGTGGAAGAGACCACGCTGTGGAGCAGGCATCCACACTGAAGCTTTTAGATGGAAAGTATGCACAGCTGCCTTTGTTTATTTTCAGCTTCTGCCTAAGTTCTGATGAAGTGAGGAAAAAAACAATTAGTATCTGGCACAATATGCAAGATTTGGAGTACTTTTCTGTGACTTTGAAGTACTTCTCTGAATTTGGGAGACTCAAGTGGTTTTGAAGAGAGAGTGCAATCTGGATTTTTCACATTGCATGTGAGTACTCTGATGGTCTTTTTCAAGACAGAATCTTCTTTTTTTCTTACAGTGAGGAGGGAAAGCAAGAGGAAGAGTTTTAAAGGTCCAATCTGAAAAAAGAAATAAACTACCAACAAGCCCCAGAGTTTGGAAAATATTCACACACAGCTCTACTAGTCAGCCAGTAGCCACAGAAGCAACATATATAACAGTCAAGAAAAGACTAAAGTCAACAAAATAGCATTATCATTATTCACGAGCCATAGACACATTGAAAGAGGCAGGAACAAAAAACCAGACTCTGCAAGTTTTACTATTGTTAGACAGACCTTGGTGGTGCTTGACCCACTGAAGGGTTGCTACTCAAACTTTTAACTTGCACGTTATACTTGACAGAGTACTAGTTACTACTATGGAGGAAGACATATTTTGCAAAGAAATAAATTGAAAATTTGAGCAAGATTTGGAAGAGGCAGTTTGAGGTAGAATGGATGTTGTCTGACCAGATTGGAAGTCACTTCCATTCAGTTTCAATGGAAATTCAGGGGTTTTTTTTCATAGAACTTAAATACCACTAGGGTGTATAAACAAAACAAAAGCAAATATAAGTACAAATGAATTTTGTAATCAATGTAAAGTAAAAGTAAAATATCAACAGCATATGTTTTGGGGGTGGAAGGAACATGCAGGAATTTGTGAGTGATACTGCACACTCCAAAACTGCTGGAAGGATGAAGTCTCAGATCAGAAAATTCACTTTGTTAAATATTCTCAGAAAATGGCAATAATTTCTTCAGAGGACTATCTTTAGCACTAACCTGATATTACAATGGAGTGAAATACCTAAAATTTTCATTGCCAAGTGAGAGAACCTTTACCAATAGCTATAAATTAGGTAAACTCTTCAATGTAACCAGGTATATATTTAAGAAAACATATATGCAGACCAATCCAGAACTGATTACATCCAGAATTGTAAGATAATGTGGTATGCTTTAAAAATGGATAGGTAGGGTAAGAATAGTGTTTAAAGATATATACAGCTTGAGCATTTTTGAGTCTTCCTCTTCTAAGCGAGAGGTTAAGACATGCTTAATTATAAGAAGAAATCATTTTAAGAAAGTAAAAACTAAGAGGATTCTTTTTCAAGGTGTCTGAAAAAGGAAAAGTTTTTTTTTTAAAGTCTAGATCAATACTGCCCTTCTCTTGAAGCCAACTTTATTACTCTTTTTCACTTTATAACTTCCATTTATACTGAGTCCTTTGAGTCCTAAACTGCTTTTTCTGCATGTCTAGCTGCTTGTTATAAAACCTTTCTCTGTCAGTACTTTGACAGCACATCAACCAACAAATCTCACTTGTGACAAACTCTAATGATTGAAGCACATATCTTGATTCCTCTCAGTACCTCAATACATTTCTGATTCAATACAGACTTTACTGTTATTAGCTCATCTTGCCTTTTACTGTCTTTTTTCATCCATCAAGCACAAAATACATGTCACTCCTACAATCATCAGATTTGAAAAGCTGGGGGGGACAAGAATAGCAATATTAACTTTAGTTTCTAGACTACCTTTTCAATATGCTTGCTTGGAAAGTACTAAATTGTTTCAGATTGGTCAGTCTTCCACCAGAAAATCTTTATGCTAGTTTTATTATCACTTGAGAAAACTATGAGATTATAATTTGCTTATAAAATGAACTATCATTAGAGCTGTACTTTATCCAAATATTGGAACAACTAGCATAACAATTCTGTATTTATAGATGTACTTATATACCTATTGTGGTAGATTTTACAGCTCATTGGGGTCAACATTTCTTTGACAGTACAATTGCATCAAACATGACAGTTATCACAACTCTAACTTAAAGAAGGTCATATTCAGAGTTTTTTCAGTGCAAGTAATTACACTGGACATTTAGCCATTCTATTGTTCATTGAGTTTTTTTCTGTTCTAATATTATGTTGACACTGAACTGTATGTAGGCATGTTAGTTCTGTTCTGTACTGCCATATAAGCACGGAACTAACATTGAACAGGTTTTGGATGGACAGAATATTTCCACATGAATGTTTGTTTTTTCAAGGAAGGAATAGATGTTGAAGGATGGTTGTGAGTTTAAGCTTTTAATAGCTATTCTCAATGTCTATTTGATTTGAATAGTTGAGCTGGACAAAAATGAGTGGTAGTGAGTCTACCAGGACAAACCTAGTATACTATAAATATTTTTGTCAGAAACTGAACCTAAGAGAAGGAACGAAAGGTGAGGGGCACATCATTCAGAGGTTTTGGCTTGCAGACCAAGTGAGAACTGGACAAATGGATGGAATCCATGATCCACATCACCAAATTATATGAAGAAATTAATGAACTTTGTGCACTCCTTCTCTGTAGTTAAATTATTCACAATAAATCCAAACTGAGAAATATTAATTTTAAATTTAGAGACAAGAATTTAATTAAATTAGTTAAAAATTAACTTTGTCTTGTTCTGTTTTGTTTCAAGCAACAGTTAAAAAGGAAATAGAGTCTTCATTCACAGTTGTAGAATTTGTTAACTGTAGTGATGTTTTGTTAACAATGTGCCCTTGTGGCAAAGCAGGCCAACAGCCTCCTATACTGCATTAGGGAGAGCATTGCCAGCAGGTCAAGGGACACGTTCCTTCCCTCTACTCAATACTGGTGAGACATGTCTGGAGGGCTGCATCCAGGTCTAGGCTGCCCAGTACAAGAGAGACAGGGACATACTGGAGTAAGTCCAGTGAAGGGCCACTGAAATGATTAATGGACTGGAGCATCTTCCATACAAGAAGAAGCTGAGAGAGCTGGAACTGTTTTATCTGGAGAAGAAAAGGTTCAGGCGGTCTTCTTAGTGTCTTTAAATAACTGAGCAACTTCCCCTACCTGATCTGTCTTCAAGCAGGGAAGTTGGACTAGGTGATTCCCCAGGGATCCCTCCCAAACTCAGCCATTCTGTGATTCTGTATAGACACCATCTTCCAAATACAGTTGTGAGTTAAAAAGTATATTTGTAATTGTATTATAATGTGGACTTGAAACAAGTTTTTCTCTATACAGTGAGATGATAGTGGACATAAAAAAGTTTAGGTCTATCACAGAATTCTTTGAATATAATTACCTCCCAAAATATATTAATTGTGTGTATATGTATATATATGTATATGTATGTAATTATATATATGTATTAATTGGAAGAGTAGAAAACAAAAAATTAGAAGCGTTAATCTATTTTTGTCACCAGACTTCCTGTGTACAAAACAAATGGGCAGTCAGATAATGTTAGTGCCAATAAGCTTCACATTGAAAGGAAAAGCAAATTGAATAACATAGTTTGTACGGTGGAGCAGGTCACTAAAACACCACCGATGAATTTTATCTTTTGCTTGCAAAGTTCAAGATCAACACCATCATTTATTTGTCTGACATCCTAATAGAGCTTCTGTTGGGGGAATTCTTCAAGATAATGTATCATGTGCACTCTAAAGCAGTGAGTCTGCAATACAGTTTTCTAAGATAGACCTCTGTATCCTGCAAAATAGTAGTGATCCATTAACATCAGTCATATGCTGCGCACATGCAGGGTTCTACACTGAAGAATACAATACTGGACTAGTGCCATGAGATTTCTTATTCTACAGTTTTTAGAGGAGACATTGTTTGTGTATTTTAAACGTGGCCTATATTTAATCTGCTCTTCTGGAAAAATCCAATATTTAGGATTGTTGGCAAAACAAATGATCTCCAAATCTCCATGAAGACAAACAGATATAGGGGAAATTTATTGAATGAAATACCACTCAACTTCTCTGATTGCAGAAAAATATAAAGAACCTCAAAAGCAGAAGAACTTCAGACATCCTAAATATGGTAATTCTGTTGTCAAAAGTGGACTAAAGTTATTTACACTCTCTCCTCTCCATTTATAAGCTACTAGCAGATTAATCCTGTCTTGTGCACATACATACTAGGTTTACTTTTTTTTCTTTTAGTGTCTTTTATCATTGTGCCCCACACTGGCCCATTGAAACCTGCAAGCTGGGACTGGAACATGGTGGTGGTATGAAAGCATGCACAGATTTTTCTTGAGGTTTGGATACACACTATGAAGACCAAGTGGCTTATACTGGAAGACCGTGATATTTTGTATATCAAAAAAACCCAACTCTTACGTATAATCAATGTATGGTTTGTATCTACACCATCATAGCTACTAAGTTGCTAATAAATTAATGATTATTAGATTTTCCTAGATAAAATAAAGGTTGCAAACATAAATACTCAGGAACAATATTGCTAATTCATGTTTCAGGGCTTTAGCTTGGATGAATTTCAAAACCAATATTCACACAATTTCTAGTCAGTAAAAGCCTGTCAGCCAAATTTCTAATACAGTTAATACTGCTTGCCAGAGGTTCACCCTACTGTCTCCACCTCTTAGTTGTTGTTACTATAATTCTGCTTTCATGGGGGTCTAGCTGCAAAGAGAACTGCATTTCAAAGCTAGCTTACACACTGGTATAGATAATTTGAAAAAAGCTTTTTGATCCCTTCAGGGTGAAAGCTGCTACATAAGAAGTTGGGCGTTTTTTTGATATTTGCAACAACAGCACTGTGGGCTTTGAAATTTAATACCTATTTTAACAAAGTGTGTTGATACATATTTCTCAAAGAGACTGGAATAACATTAAAAAAGTTGTTCCAACATCTCAGGTATATTGTATGCATCTTACAGCATTCCACTGAAGATTTACAAATTGCCCGTGAAAAGAGATTTGGAAGAATTATATTCAGGTAACATGAAACTTCTGTCTTACACTGGAAAAATTAAGGATGGAGCTATGCTGCTTATTTAACTTATGTTGTAGTATAGTGCTTTTGTTCTTTTTTTAATGATTTAAACCATGGATCAAGTATGTGACATATTTTAAATGGCTTTTACTGGTTCATACCCAAACCGTTAAAGCTGTTTATACATTTATAATACATATGCAGAAGATTAGAAAGAGTTTAGAGCTTAAGTTCATAGGCTTTGTAGTATTAAAGAAGGGAAACACTCTGTTTGCACTGATATGACAGTCTATAACAGCATAATTTTTCCATTCTCCTTCAATGAACTAAAATGTATTGATCTACCTGGAAAGAAACCACTACCTTTCCAGCAGTTTCCCTCTGCCAGAACTGTCCAGCATTCAAATTGTCATTTATTTATTTTTTTCTGTTTATCAGAATAAGGCTGAAAATGCATATAAGAAAGCATCCTCTCATATATACTCTGGTTTGTATCTGTACCACTGAAAGATGTCTAAAATATACTTTAGGGTTAATGTTGCCTCAATATGCAAGTTACAGGCTGTCAAGAGGAAGCTCACAACCCAGCACATTGTAGAAGAGGATGGAAACACAGCTACTGTGAAGTTGTTCAGAGTTTCCATCAACATCAGAGAAGTTTAAGCTTGTGACATGAAAGCAGTATTCCCCAAGAGAAAGTAGTGGACAAATGCAAAAACCAGATGAAGCTTACTCAGGAGAAAGCATACTGAGAAAGAAGGGCATGCTTCACCATTTTCACTGAGTCATTGCAACATCAAAAGCCATGCACCAGAGTGCATAGCCAAACATCATCTAGACAGTAGCAGGCCAGGAAGAAGAATCTATTATTAGTTCCCAAACACAGCACAGATGATAATTAAGCACTTCTGAAATCAACTGACTCTTCTAGACCATTGCAAAAGGATTTTCAATGAGGATCTCTAAAAACAAAGTGCAGACAGGTATAAAAATAAGATTCTGACCTGCAGTAGTAGCTTGTATCATGAAGGTTATCTCAAACTGTAACAGAAAGTGGGACTCTGTTCTTTTTATCTGTTGCCCTGGATGCATTTGTCCCTGAGGTGAAACAGGAAGGCATTCATGCCAAATGTTAAAGCAAAGCATGCTTGTGCATAAAATATAAGCCAAACAATTCCATGAGAGGACAACCTTTTTGCCAGGTTTTTCAAGTCATGTTGGCAGGGTCAAGATCTGCAGAATGTAAGTTAGCACTTTGATTTTACTTTGAGTTATTAACCTGTGGGTGGATTTAAAATATATTGAATACCTTCTCAAATGTTCCATAGCAACACTTTTATATTAAAAAAAAGCAAGAGAGACTATTTGATTTGTGATATCAGCACTGTCATCTTTATCTCATTTTCTTCCCAATATAAATATAAGCTATAAAAAGAAGTAGTTTATTTTTTTATACATCTACTGATTCCATTCTAATGTGCTTATCTAAACCTTTGGTCCAAAAGCTCTCAAATCATCACAGAAAGCAGATAGATGTATCATTTAAAGAAGGTTGCTCAAGAAGTAATTGCAGTAAGGTGTTGGGAAACAACAGAAGAGATTAATCATTTGATTTATTTTTATACTATGAGATAATTTACTTTTTTTCTATCACAGGGAGATGCTGGTTCTTTTCTATTTCATGTAAATACTAACATTTTAAATAGCATCTATACATCCAGAAACACCTTCTGTTATACATAGACGATCAGATATTTGTGTGTGTATTTATATATGGGTACATGGGAGAAAGACACCTCATACTTCTCCTACTAAAGTATATGGAAATCTGTGATTAGCATGTCCCATATTCACACAGGAAGCTTAATAATCTTGAAATGTGCGCCTTTACTAGATAAGAGAGGAAAGAAGGATCGGATTGCTGCTGTTGTTTTTATGGTTGTTTCAATGGATGGCCTGGAGCTC
The DNA here is from genome assembly GCF_034638445.1 of Ciconia boyciana. Taxonomy (NCBI): domain Eukaryota; kingdom Metazoa; phylum Chordata; class Aves; order Ciconiiformes; family Ciconiidae; genus Ciconia; species Ciconia boyciana. The sequence goes on from NC_132938.1 coordinate 25,089,667, forward strand.
ATTTGTTAATGACCATGCAAATATTCAGCACATTTGTAAAGATTTAAATTATTTTTCCTCATGCATATTTATGTATGCATGTGTATTTTGGAACTCATTAAATCAGTTCACAAAAGATTCTGTAACAAGCATCCCACTTCCAGCATTGTCCTGGAAATACATTTAGTAAAGGCAAAATTCAGGAAGATACTTATACATCCCTAACTTTAAACATATAAACAATCACTTTTACTTCCCACCGCACACCTGGACTAACATCCTCAAAATCAGACTTGGACTTGGGTGCATTTCTGGATTCTTACACAGTTAGGACTAAGTTCTACCACTTCATAAAACTGAAGCTTCATATTACAAAAAAGTAGATAAAGCATTGTGGGTTAACCCTTAGCTAAGCACCCACACTGCTGCTCGCTCACCCACTGCCACCCCAGTGGGATGGGGGATAGAACAATAAGAGCAAATGTGAGAAAAGATGAGGGTTGAGATAAAGACAGTTTAATAAGTGAAGGAAAGAGAAAAAAAGAAAGTGATGCAAAGGCAATCACTCACCACCTCCCACAAGCAGACTGATACCCAGCCAGTCTCTGAACAAGGGCCACCTTGGAAGTCAAAACCCCTCACCCCTTCTTCCTTTACCCATTTTTATTGCTGAGCAAGACATTAGATGGTGTGGAATATCTCTTCATCCAGCTTGGGTCAGCTGTCCCAGCTGTGTGCACTCCCAACTTCTTTCCCACCCCCAGTCTACTCACTGTGGGGGAAGGGGGGTGCAGAGTGGGAAAAAGACACACGTTGGCGTGTTATCAACACTGTTTTAGGCACAGATCCAAAGCACAGCACCTTATGGGCTGCTATGAAGAGAGTTAACTCCATTCCAGCCAGACCCAGTACATACAGTAGCAGATTATTATCTTATTTTTCTGGAAAGTTTTGCCTGCAAAAAACAATTATTGAGTGCATTTCTGTGCAAGAATTTCTCATAAATGCATTGACAACCAACTTCTCTGGCAAAGTATTTTTTAAGCTACTTCCTCTGAAACCAAGATTTTCTGAAAATTCATTAACATGATCTGCTTACAGGAAAAACACCGTTTTCTTGACTTATTTTGCTCACAAATAAGATGAAGTGGGTGGGTTTTTTATTTTTTAATGCAAAACAGTCTGTAGTGAGGCTAAGCAGTGGCTGTCAACTGGGAAACATAAGAATACAGAAGAAATTATATTAAGAAATACTCATGATAGCTAAACTAAATATGTAGTTCTTCCATGTCAGCTATGTTGGGACAGAATCATATATAAGACAGCACTGTCACTTCCAATGGCATCACAGAGTCTATATGTTCCTGCAAAGTCCAGTAGGTTAAACATATACTGTTAGACATTGGGGAGGTTTTCAGTTCATATGTATGCATGTGAGCACATCTACCTGGCAACCTCATGTTAGGGTGACATATAGGAGCTGGTTTCCATGGACAGTCAGGGGACAAAAACTCCATTGTTTTCCTCCAGCATGCTCCATCAGATAAGTATAAACCCATGCAGACAGGAATTTCTTATGTATTCCATTTTCAAAAAAAAGATACAAGCCATCCCATTTGTCGTGGTTTAGCCCCAGCCGGCAACTAAGCACCACGCAGCTGCTCGCTCACTCCCCCCCGGTGGGATGGGGGAGAGAATCAGAAGAGTAAAAGTGAGAAAACTCGAGGGTTGAGATAAAGACAGTTTAATAGGGAAAGCAAAACCCGTGCACGCAAGCAAAGTGAAGCAAGGAATTCCTTCACTACTTCCCATGGGCAGGCAGGTGTTCAGCCATCTCCAGGAAAGCAGGGCTCCATCACGCGTAGTGGTTACTTGGGAAGACAAACACCATCACTCCGAATGTCCCCCCTTCCTTCTTCTTCCCCAGCTTTATATACTGAGCATGACGTCATGTGGTATGGAATAGCCCTTTGGTCAATTTGGATCAACTATCCTGGCTGTGTCCCCTCCCAGCTTCTTCTGCACCTGGCAGAGCACAGGAAGCTGAAAAGTCCTTGACTAGTGCAGCAACAACTAAAACATCTCTGTATTATCAACACTGTTTTCAGCACAAATCCAAAACATAGCCCCATACCAGCCACTATAAAGAAAATTAACTCTATCTCAGCTGAAACCAGGACACCGTTATAAGTAAGCACAGGAGAAACTGAACCCATCCTGTATTGTAGGAAGGAAAGAATACAGGCTTGTAATAAGCCATTAGGACATAACTGTCTACTGTTTCTATTCACAGAAATTTTATAAAGTCAAACATCTCTTACAAAGGGGCAAGGAATTCAGCAAGGGCAGGACAGCAACAGAGTGTGGGGAAGAGAAAGGATACTGATGCAGGAAAAAAATGAATGAAAGATGGGGGAGAACGTTACAAAGATACCTTCTTTTTTAGCATAAGAAGCACTTCAGGGTGCTCTCAGCAGTTCTAACTCCTTCTCTGGGCATATTCACATTCTCCACACTTGGGAGGACTTCACACTGAAAACATATTTGATGCACCCATGCAACATGTCTTCCAGTGTCGTCTCCTCCAAAAGGAGGATTGTTTGCATACACCAAATATTTGGTGGCCAAACCAGTATATGGTAAATTGGAATGATCTGAGAGTCCACTCCAAGAGTGTGCTAATCTGTACAAACAAAACACAAATGTAGGCACAACCCAGACTCTGCCTATGACTTTTGAAATGCTGTCTTAGGTTGATAATACTTAAATGTTGAGCAGAAGACCAAAAAAAGGGGGGAAAAGACCACTCAGCTACTCAGATTGAATCAGTAAATGATACACGTGTACATCATTATTTTAGATTTCTGTGACTTAATCATCAATTAAACAGATCAATGGATGAAAAACTGGGGGGTTTTGCCACCATGCTGCTTCTAAGTCCTTCCTAAAAATAAGTGAAAAAAGATTCATGGAAGAGGAGTACTCTGAAAACCTCCCCTTCATCACTGCATTTTTTAAAGTTTTGTGTTAACTTTGTAAATCAATCTGGATAAATATCTTTATCCATTACATCAGTTCTGCAAATATATATTTAAGGCCTATTTCTGAGAGGTATAGAATTTCTCAATAGCAGTCTGTGTCTTTATAATAATACAATATAAAGTGAAGCAAGAACTGTAACATCCCTTCAGATTTAGAAAAGAAATATTAAAATTAATTTAACTTTTATTCATTTTTGTAATTGTAATCTTTTACAGTTATTAAATGTAACATTAATTGAGGTAGTTTAATCAAAACACATTAAGAAAATTATGAAGTGCAAAAAGTAATTAAGATGAAAAGTATTTTGATATTTAGGCCTATATTTATGTATGTGAATACAGAAGATTATTCTGGTCATAGGTGAAAATACTTTACTTAAGAATATGCAATACCTATCTTATTTTGGTATAAAAAATAAAAAAGAAAAAGAAAAAAATTGAGAAAGTCTTCAGAAAAGCTGAAGAGAAAAGAAAGGGAAGAGAAATTGTATAAATGAACTGTTGGGAGGACTAAGATACATGGCAGAATTAATTCCATAAGAAGCAAGCTGCTTAAAAGCAGAAGATGCCAAGGCAAACTGAGTAATGAAATGAGATACTAAATTTACATTGGATAATGTCTCAGACACTGAATAGTCCTATTGAACACCACATGACTAACTGAAAAATAAAGTGCTATGCAGCATGGTCACAAGGTAGTGATAAATTACACATAAAAGACAGCACTGAAAAATTTAGTGCATTTCAAAGGTCAGCTTTCAGCACTATTCTCTACAAAACCCCTGCTAAATTATAGAAGCATTTGCAGAGCAAGTTGTGTGATTCCCAGCAGCCCTAAGAAGGAATGCACACTAAGCTTATATTTTCTTCACAAAATATTTAGGCACCAAGGAATCTGTACTAAACATGAGTATCTAACATGGTGTCTCAGATACTCCACAGTAATACAGTACCGCAGTTGAATCTCAAGTCCTTTTTCAAAGCATTTTAGGAAAATCATAAACTCTTAAGTTTAATAGTCTTATGAAGCTGAATAAATGATATGTAGTTCCTTAGCAGATTTATCAAGTCTCATCTTAAAAAGAAAAAAGTGCAATTTTACCAGCAATTTTTGCAAAGATATTAACTGAAATCATCTTTCATAAATTATGAATTAGAATTCCATTACCTTCTTCAGTGATGAGTTGTAATGGTGTCTCAGGCATCTGGTGATCAAAATATTTTCGTCTGTTCTTTCCAAATGAGCACCTGATTTAGAGCAGACACTTATATGATTTTTTTCTAAATGTAATACTTTATTTCTTATACTAGTACTATTTTCTTTCCCTTCTTCCTATATAATATTCTTGCAGTCCTCTGTGTTGCTAAAATGCCAAAGAGTTTTGCATCATCAACAGATTTCATCATCACATTCCTACTTTTAATACTAATGGGACAATACTGGAAAGATTCACATTGATTTTAACATGCTTTGGCTCATTCTCCAAAGATACAAAAACTATATGGTGAATGTGACACAGTACGTTTTACTACTATTTGTTTCTCATTACCACTGTTCATTTGCCATCCATTTTGGCTTCTCTTGTTCAAAGAAGACATAGAAAATCTTCTAAAAAAATAATAATTCAGTACAGTACATGTAGTTATGCCATGTTTAGTTAAATGATGCTTTGTTGTTACCAGTTTAAATTATTTTTAAAAAAATTATTTTTGTTACTTTGCTTTGTGGACCATCATGTAGCACTTGCAAACTCATTTTGAAGGTTCAAGTAATATTTTGCATCATTGTAAAAATTGAATAAGAGTGATTAAATGCTTCATATTCATCTTTAAATATTCTAAAAGGTTCTTTTCAAATAAATTAATGTTAAAATATAAAAAGAAGAAAAAGTGTTAAAGGAAATAGCTAGGCTCTCTTAAATTCTTGATAAATTCAAAAGGAGCAAAGAAATGCTTCTAATTAATATTCAACTACTATTTAAGCAGAAAGCTGAATTATGGTACAGCTAGTCTCAAAGGAGCAGCCTAGTTTACTCTCACTATTGCAACTCTTTCAAAAAAAACAAATGAAGTGGAGCAGCCTTTGTCGTTAACTTAGAAAACTTCTTCCTCCAATATATTTAAATACAAATAATATGCACAAAGAGAAAGATAACTAAGATAAAACACCCTAAAGATAACCACACTATCCGGCTGTTTAAATCTTTGGATTACCTTTGAAACAAACTGTAATTGATCGGATCCTTTAGAACCTCTCTAATTAAAAGACTGTCGCCAAATATATTGCATTTCCAATAATATATACTGATAATAGCAAAGGGACCTGATAAATATGATGCACAGTTAATCTTTAAGGTTGTCTTCTTTTTGATACACCTTGTTATAATATGTTTTTTCTTCTTACTTTTCAACTTAGTTTGAAATATTATCCAAAAACTACTGCAAAATTGAAGTATTGAATTTTTCATGACAACAACAGATATGATAAAAGTGCCAAAATCAGAAATACACCAAATTTTTCAGAAGTCTAACATTCAGTGGCAGTGGGATTGACAATGTTTTGTCAGACTGAAAGAAAGGCAGCTCAGATCTCAGTTAAGTTTCATACTCCAAATATCCCATGCTGAGCATCAGTTCATTCTGTGCAAGCACTTTTTCCTTAGATCAATACTGCTCCTCCTGCCTATTTATTGTGTCAGTTTATACCTGTTGTTTCTCACCCTGCTACCATGCACCACTCTGAAGAGCCTTGCTCTGTCTTCTTGATAACTACCTGTGGGTTCTGTGGGGCTGCTGTTAAGTTCCCCTGAAGCCATCTCTTCTCCAGGCTTAACAATCCCAGCTCCCTCAGCCTCTCTTCACAAGGCACGTGCTCCAGTCCTCATCAGCCTGGGGACCCTTCCCTGACCTTGCTGAAGTTTATAAGCATCTTTCTTCTGTCGAGGGACCCAAAAATGGGTGCAGGACTCTAGATGTAGTTTCACAAGTGCTGAGGACAGGAGGACAATCATTCTCCTGGACCTCCTAGATGTGCTCCTGTTATTACACATCAGGAGGTTCTTGGCCTGCTTTGCTGCCAGGACACAATGCTTGCTTATGCCCAGCTTTCCATCTACCAGCACCCCCAGGTCCTTCTCAGCAGAGATGCTCCCCTGCCAGTCAGGTCCCAGCCTCTGTCATTGTTCCAGAGATGTTTCAGTGCTGTGACCACATGCAGAGCTCTAGTTCCTCCTGTTTGTTTCCCAGGCTGCATGCATTTGTGTACATACACTTGGGGTGGGTGTCCTTTCACCCTATCATTCTTGTGTTCTTATTCCCATCAACATGCATCCTTGGCTGTCCACCCCTGCCTCCCAGTTTCTCACTTAACTGTGTGTTGCAGTATCTCTACCTTGATGTTATTGGTTTAGAGCTCTCCTCAACAGGTTGGCCACTCTGCTGCTGGCAAAGATGCTTTTGTCCTACTTTGTCAGTTGGATCCCATCAGTCCTTAGAAACCTTCAATCCTCAGAGATCCTGTGGTCACAAAAAGCAAATCTGTGCCAATGACATCAGTTGTGCAACCAGGTATTGACCTCCAGGATATACCCACTCCTAGTCCAGACTTTCTACTTCAGCAGCAGGATGAAGGAGACACCAGATAGGTTGCATGCCCTTCGCTCTTATCCCCAAAGCCAAATAGTCAGTCTTGATGTGGCCATTTTCCCCGGCAGTGCTGTGTGGATGGACAGCAGAGGGTAATAGTCCGAAGACTAGACAAGCCTTGGCAGTGTCCCTATAACTTCTTGAGTGCCTGGCAAGTAGCAAACTTCTCTAGACAGCAAGTCAGCTAATGGGTCATCCAGCTCCCTGAGAAGGGAACCTCTCTCTGCCATCACTTGCCACCTCTTCTTGGTGCTGATATAGCTCAGGCTCAGCTGTGATGGCTCCCCAGACAGAATTTTCTCCCCATCATCTGTTACCAGGGCACCAAACCTGTTCTGCAGTGGCAGATCTGCAGGGGAGAAGGAATCTGCCTCATGTTGCAAGAAGTTACAAGCTTCCAGCCTTCCCCAGCCTGGGACTTTCCATTTGTCATTCAATCAAGGACAGGCTCTGGCTGTTTCTATGTCTTCTTTTCAGGCTTTTGCCTCTGCAGGGTCTCTGTGAACATCCTGTCAATCCTATGAACATCTTTTTTGCCATTTTCCCTGATGCTGTGCAGTCTGCTGATCTCCTCCCACAGTTCCTACAAATCTGCCACCAGTGCACACCTCTTGCAAGCAAGGAGCTCATCTTCCCTGACCCCAGCCCCAGCAAGAAGTCCCAGGTGCTCTCTGCAGCCTCTGCAGACCTAGAAAGCTGCCTTCTCCCTCCTCAACTCTGTCTGAAATGAGGCTTCTGCTGTACCAGGAATAGCTGCTCTGGTCAGTGCCAGAAACCCTGCCCTGTGCCACGTCACCTCCATGGTTGAGCACTTGCACAGTCTTCAGCAGGGCTTCCAGCCCCCTCCCACGCACCCGTGCTCTGGGCTTGCACTTCTATAACGTCCTCCCTACCACCAGCTGAATGGATGCTTGATGCTCCCTTTTCAAGTGTCAGCAGAAAGCAAAAGGTCAAAGCACCTTTTTTCAGAAGTAGCTGCAAGAGTTCATTCAAAACGGCTAGAATTTTTGAGAAGTAAAAGCCTCTGCTAGCTCCCCTTCCGGAGCAGCAGCAGCCACCCTCCCCAAGCTTCCTAGAAGAGCAATTCCCTAACCACCTTGCCATCATACATGTTATCTTGCCCTGTGATTCTTTTTTTAGGTGAAATTTTTCTTTTGCCTAGGTTTTCGGGTCTAAATACAGATTCTCTGATCTTTGCTTCTCTCTACTTGAAAGGAAACCTACTGAGTGACAAAAACATCCACCATAAAATTTAGAGTACAGTCCGTTTGTGGTTAACGTAGGCTCAGTAGCGTTTTCACTACCAGATATTTATCCCACTGTGTATTCTTTTGATGTGGCTTTCACTGCAAACTGATATTTCCTGGAAGAAGAAATGCCTTTTTTTAGATTGAATTAAAAGGCACTAAAAGTATACATTTAAAAAGACAATTATTCCATTTCTGTAGAAAACTAACATTTAAAAGACAGTGAAAAATGAAGTATTCATTTTTTTTTTTAAGTTACACAGCTGTATTACTGAAGGAAAAACAAAGTGACAGAGGTTCTCAGCAAAGTGTAGCAGCAGTACAGCACTTGGAGACTTTCAGCAAAGAACCCCCTAAACCTGGCTGTTTTCATCTGTTTTCAGTGTTTCACTATGATAGCAAAACTCTGAAACAGACTGAAGGGATGTGGGGGAAGCAAGAAGGAGGCCTTAGAAATTTAGCCTCAAATGCAAATTCCTTTCTAAGTACAAAGAGCTAATCCCATAAAATAAGCACACGTTTTTATGTACCATCAATTACATGAAATGCAAGGTAGTAGTTCATTTCAGGAAATGTACCTCACAGAAATGAGTGCAAATACAGGTAAGCAAAACAGCATCAACCAGGCAAACAGGCAAAACTAAGGATCTCAATGGAAAAATTGAACACTCCACCAGAATGGACTTAACCCAGTATGAAAGCACTGAAAGCTACATACATAGGCCTATTCAAAGCCTGGAAAATAGATGTAAGTAAATGAAGATGCAATTTTCTACTATCTCATCAGGAAAAAAGGTAAAAATAAATGAGCCATTTTTAGCAGAAATAATGCCTGAAATACTAGAACAAGGACAAAAACATTAATTAATGTACTTCCAGAGAAAAGTGACTGTAGAGAGATTGAATCCAAGTTTAAATAACTAAGTTAAGTATCTAGCACCCAATGCACCTTCAGGGATATTAAAAAATACTTTGATAAAGACATGCATAATCTTTAAGATGGATGAATCTGAGACTTTGGTCTGGAAACCATGTCAGATGCATTAGGAAACTTTTGATTTCTGAGGAGTTCTACCCAGACCCTGAGAAAGCAAGATTTTAAAGAAATATTTTATATTAAGTTGAAAAAAATAAAGTAAAATAAGGTAGGTCAATAAAATAAACATAAAGGCGTAAGTATGACGTATTAAAAATACTGTTTTTCATTAGGTGAACTAAACAGCAGTGAAACTTCAGCTGGGATGGGATTGTGATATGAAAGTGGTAATAGGATCTGAGAAAATTAAGAAAATCAAATGTGTGATCACATATGTTGCCAGCAATGATGTAGAGGCTCAATTTGAAAAAAAAAATGCATGAAACATATCAGATAATAAATCCCATATCTGAGGACAGCAATAAGCTCTAGGTCCTAAATAAATTATTAGGATGAAAGTTAAATTACAAGTCAAGAAGGAAGTTTGTTTTCAACTAATTTGAGACCATGACCTAAAGTGTTCTGCTGGGGATAAAAATGTGTAACATTTCATTAAATAGCATTCAGAACCTTACGAATACAGCAGTATAATATGGCATAATGGTTAATAATACATATTTTGGCACAAAAGGGGAACTTAAAAAGTAAAATAATATATTAGAGTACGCTATTCTCTTTCAAGAGGATTCCTCAGGAAATAATATGAGGGGATCATGTTGCAAAAAGAGGTGATAAAGCACTTTTCAGAACAAACATTTACTTAAAATACAGTGGAAAAAATGCCCTTTATACTCCACTGTGAGAAAGTTTTGAAGTTGTTGAGTACATACATGAAACATTTGAAAAATAATAATCTCAATAAATACTTTTCTTGCAAAACCTCAAAAGAACTCATTTTCAGTAGTAAATCTACTACAATTGCCCTTTCCTTAAGTATTAAACCAAATACTTATTGTCACCCATTCTGTCGTATTTTAGTGACAAAATCAGAAGTGCTTAGTCATGAGTATCTAACATGATTTTTATATATTATTCCCTTTTTAATTTATGGCCATTTAATAATGACTTATGTAGAAAAGTACACGGTCCATTTTTTGTATGAAATACTTCGTCACAGAGGAAGAAGCAATGTCATAAAAAGAAATTAACAGATACAATAAGAGCAGCAAGTCAGAAGAGGCTGGGACTAAATTTTTTATTTTCAGTGTTCTCAATACAAGTAAATGGGTTTTCAAAGCAGTAGCTAGATCATTTAAAATGGCTTGATTTTCCAGTGTCTTGAAGGAAGATTTGATGAGAAACCTAGCTTTCTAAACAGCACATGACACTGAGAATATATTTATTTAAGAAGATTATTAAATCTCATAATACCAATTACCTTTAAGAAGACTTTCATTTAATTTTCTTAATTCAAATCACTATTAGGTAATAAAAGTCTTTTCAAAATTGTACTCAAATGTGTAGCTGAGTTGAACTCAAAAAGGTTCACAGGGATTCATAAGTTTATAAATCAAAATGTTCGAGAAACTGATGTTTAAATGGATTTGATTTTCATTTGGACTCATCTGAAAACTTACACGTAAGGTCAGCAGACAAAGATAGGAGATATAAAGGGTAAGGTCTGGGATAATTTGTACTCACAATATCTCTTACAGTTAAAATGGCTGAAACAAAATAAAAACCACTTATGTCTTCAAAGACAACTTTTTTTTTTCTCGAGGGAATCTCATTACGAGATAATGGCTCAGTCAGTCTTTTACACAGCTACCCCCACACATTCAAAGAGAAATGGTTTTAGGCCTAATGAGATTGAATCTAGAGTAAAATTATTTCCCTTTTTTCAAAACACATACTTCATAATGTCTCTATACAAAAAGCAAAAAAGATTTTCAAATCATACAAATGAAGGAAAAGGTTCATATATTTACTCATCTAAATTCAGTATTTATATAAGTTTGGTATCGTCCCCCACCACGTTAAAATGCAATTCTACCGCAAAATGCATAGAGGAGAAAAAATGACAATACCCTTTTCATTTTAAATTTGGGTTCTTCACAGTTAGACTACATCAGAGATCTAATTTGTTTATTTTTAACAGGTTTTTATCTCACTATGGGAAAAAAAGTTTCTGTAAAAAGAGATACTAGCAATCTTCATTCCTATAACAACTCATTGCATTACTTGTCAGAGAATGAAAGTATGCAAATTAAAAAGTCACGCAAATAGTATTGCAAAAGTAGAAATGAGTTTCTCAAAGTAGAAGAATGTACCAAAAACAGATTCTGAAAATTACAGGGAGAAATCAGACAAGGCAAACAAAATGACTTGTCATCACTGTGAACCTAGCTGTACTTTATCAGTGTGTCAGAATGGAGTACTAAAGAAACAACAAGAAAAAAATAAAACAAACAATGCATAAACATGAAGTTTATATTATTGTTTCATGGTTACTAGAAAAAAATCTTTTTGTAAACCTCCATGTTGGTAACAATTGGGAAATTCTCTTTGGACTGCTGCATATATAAGTATGTAGTATACGGAATTACATTTCCCAGCCATGGATATTCCAGAATTTATATTCCGTGCTGGAATTTGTTGAATCAGGCATGACTTACCACCACATGACTTCTATGTGTTTTCTAAATAATAACATTCATCAAGAGCCACCGCTGGCTCCATTTCTAAATCAAGGAGTGCTGCAATGGCCACAACCTGCTTAAACATGGGGTTTTTAAACTGCTTAATGAATTCAGAACATAGGAAGATAAGGATTTGAAGGCACTCGCCATGGGCAACTTCAAAAACCACATCATGTGTCACCCTTTCACTTAGACCCATTGTATCAGCTGATGAAACAGAGACTCCTAGCACAACATGCTGTCATTTATATTGGGTAAGAGCTAAAGCACTGCTAGGTAGAAACCATCTCCTGTCATACATGGAATTGTGGTTTAAAGTGTTCAGTTACTGATATTTTCATCATTTCTTCTCTTCTGTATTCGTATATGGCAGTTGCTATCTGGGAATACAGACTATATATATCAGGCTGCATAGTGTATTTCCCAATAACTGATTAGCAGGAACAAGCAGATGTACACTCTGGACTCTATCAATCCTATCTGGAATCTGTCTGGATCCTATCAATCTTTCTCAATACTTCATAGTCACACTTTTTTGAGTAGGGTTACCCAAACAGTTCAGTGTTAATCCTTGTGCAGTATCGGGCCTTTAGAAGCTGACCTGTTGTTAAATATATGAGACATTTATAAATATAGGAAGTATATTATAAATTACGTAATGTGCATAAACTCCTAATGTTTTCATATGGTGATTTTTACTGTTAGTATTTTGCAATAACCTTCAAGAATTTAGTTTTATGTGAAAGCATCTTCATCCCTCTCATAGATATTGGCATGTAATACCTTTGTTCAGCAGATTTGGCAACAACTGCAAGCATCCTTGTGCTGAAAAGTTGCTTCAAATCTGGCAGTACAGAATGTGTAGATAACAGTTCCTTGTCTGGCACATAATACAGCAAAAGTTTCTTGCTTGGTTAAGTGCCTCTAGTGCAGTACTAACCTAATTAATGGACACAAACACCTGGATACACCCACATTTAAACAGGGAAAGCAGTCAATCCGTTACACATATTAAAGTATAACATGCTTTCCTGTTTTCTTGAAACACAGAAGTGGAAAGATATAAAATATAAGAATCACACATGTAATGCCTTTATAAAATTTATGTGACTACATATAATATTTTATTTAAGGTACATAATATAGTTATACTGCGTGTACATATTAACAATCAGAAAAATAATTCAAATGATTGCAATGTATGCACTATGTTTCTGCATCATAACTATCTAGTTATCTTCTTTTTCAAAAATCTGTAATTATAACTCTATTATGCTGAAAAATTCTTAGTATCTTAAGATATATTTAGATATTTTAAAATGCCTAGAAAGAAGTATTTTTTATCTATTCTGATACCTGCATACAAATCAAAATAGGAATTTTCCTCCTAATTCTAGCCTCAAAGTTATAACTTCCAGTTGAATTCAAATGTATCTTCCACAAAAATATCAAAAGGGACTTTTTGCATTCTCACTCTCCAAAGTTAATGGAAGCTTTGGAAGCTGTGTCTAAGGAAAAAAAATATTCTTCTTTCTTTTTGGTATAGTTTAACCCTATTAAATAAATCTTCTGATGCTGGTTTACTTTTATTCATGCTAGAATAAATCTAGTGTCACTCCAATTAAGGTGATCTAAATTAGACTAAACTTGTGAAGGGATAAAAAATAGTCTCTCACTTTTAACATATCCCAAATAACAGTAGAAGGTCTTTGTCTCCTATCTATTGAAGGTTTTCAGTGAAATTGGGTTTAAAACTGTTTCCATCAGCTTTAGTGCAGTTGTCTGGCGAGAAGTTAACCTGACTGAATTCAGTGTAGGATTAAACATAAAGTGAAGATTAAGGATGTGAATATTTTGTAGGATGAAATTCAAATGGGGAACAATTAAGGTCCCACATGGTTGAGCATTTATTTCTTAAAAATGAGTAGGAAGAGGAAGTGCCAGTAACCTCATCCATGCAGAATTATCTAACCAAACATGAAGCTTTCAATTCTGACCTTACAGTAAGGTCACTTTTCATTTGACAAAAATACAGCTGCACAGGACCAAAGCCATTTTTTTCATCTTTGTACTTTAACATACATGACCTTTTCACAAGACTGTACAGAGGCATCACTATAATCCCAAAGATGAACTTACTCAACAGCTTTTATGACTGCTGAGGGCACAAGGGTGACTAGTAGGTCCTAAAATCTGAAATATTATCATTAAAATATATATTTAAACCCCCCTAATCATTAAAAAGCCAAATTTATTTTTGTGGAAGAAATGGATTACAGGAGTAATGTCATCATTTTTCATACAGCAAATAGCTAAGAAAGAATTTTCAACAATGACTAGCAGATATATTGTACATTGTTCCTTCTTTGCAATAAGACAGAAGAACCTCAGAAATAAGATTCCTGAAATATAACACAGACCTTTGTCATTTTATCCATCAGAGGAGAATTAATTCCCAAGAGGAGTCTGCCAAGCTTCTTACCAAAAATATCCATACAATTTATGCTTCAATCATGGCCAAATTCTTTCAATTACATGACTAACCGGAACCTCAGCAAACTCTCCAGTGGACTATTCCAATTTCATTCCTTTCATGCCAGTAGATGACAGGTTGTTGTTGAAATTGATCTCTTTTATGAGGTTCATAATGTACTCTTCAAATTACTGTGCAAGTTCAGATTTTCTTCTTTTCTCAAAGGTCTTAAGAAAGGTTAACAACATCAACCAATACAGTCTTGGTTAAAGTAGTACTACTTAAATGAATAGCTTTCACTAAATTTGGTTTGGGTCTTAAATTAGCACTTGGCAAGGCCAGATTCTGTCAGCCTTACTTTTCTGCTTATTTTCTTAGGTGGGCAGTGATCTCATCAATGATTTTTTAGAAACATCTCAAGAAACAAGATGCTGCTTCGCTGTACGTAAGCCTGGCAGAATCTGACTTCCAAAACTCCAAACAACTGCATTTCTAAATTATCAGAACCTCGCAAGATCTATCCATAAAAAAAGAAAGAGTATATTCTGTACTACTGCCCCAATAAAATGGTCTCAAGAGATCAGTTCAGATTCAGTTTTTCAGTTATTTTTTTTACGTTTTCCCACCAGGTTACCCTTATATTCATTTAGACAGTTTGTATAAAGACTTTACACTAGTGTTATTTTCATTAGAGGATTCTCTTGTCATTATCTGTAGTAATTTATTTGGTAAATTATCTGGTGCTATCACTTGGACTGCTGCTGGTCCTCCAGCTAATATACTTTACATCTAGTCTGGATTTTTCTACACTAGAGCTGCAATCACTACAGATGCACTTTAAAACTCTTTTAAAATATATAGATATATACGTATGCTCACACTTCCAAATAAAACTTGTTGGTTTATAAAACCTTATTTAATACCTTCACAGGTAGAGTGAATGTAATTTTTTAAACTGCAGTAAAGTTTCTTAAAAGCAGAATCCTCATCAATACTAATTGGAACCAAGCTAACAGTCAAATCTATTTAGAACTCTCTTTTAAGCTGCTTCAAACATTGCCAACCTTTAGCACTTGTGCTGGATTTCTTCATGACTGATGTTGGCCTAGGGTGTGTGTTTTGGGAAAGCTTCAGTGAAAATTGTTCAACTATCTTTGACATGTGAGTCAAGGAAAAATGCATCGTTTGGCCAATGTAATAAAGTTGGCAACCTTTTCTTTGTAGAACTGCAATGCCTCCAAGCTTTGGAGGAGAAAGTTGACATTTGGCATGGTAGCTTCTATATTAGATATCTTCCTTCTTTGATCTTCATGAACTTGACCAAAAAATGGCCAAACTATAAGAACTCAAAATATTGAAGACTGCACAGTCATGAGCTATTTCATTGATTCTATCCACTGATGTGCCTACAAAATCATTTAACATGTCAACGCTTGTCACAGATCATGGCACTTACTAAAATGTCATTTACTAAACTGTGCCTCCACTTTCTTCAAAAAGCAATTGAGTATGCTCCAGCCCTAAGCTGAAAGTGCTAAGAATCTGATATGTGTTTAAGAGGTATTTAAGTGCCCTGGCTTGGAAAAGGGCACAAGAACTGAGTCTGTGACACCTAATTAGCCTCTCTTCTTAATGATGCAGAGGAAATTGCATAGTGATACAGAGGAGACAAACAGAGAAGTAGAAAACAAAATTTTGGATGTGAATCAGCTAAGAGAGAATGTGAGAACGAGAAATAAGATCTTTTAAAGCAAGAAGATAGGATTAGGAAAAAAGGAGGGACATTCCAGACAAGAAAAAGGAAACATGAGTTGCTGGGAGAAAGAACACAAACTAGGAAAAGCACAAAGCAGACATAGATCAGACAGACATAGACAGACATAGATCATCATAGGACATATTCTAAGAATGCCTGGATGAGCGGAAAGGAACTATGAATACAGGCATGCACTCATGATAGCAGCTAAACTTTCACCTGTAGAAAATGACCATGTGTTAGTTCATAGAAGCAGCAGGGATCTAGACACCTGCCTTTAAAGTCATGAATTACTGTTTATCATTCTATTGCCTCTTTAATGATTTTTTTTTCATTCTTTGAGAAATGAAAGTGGCCCTTTATCAACAGGTTATCAGATACATTAATGGTTTCAAATCATATCAGCTGGGAAGAAGTTAATACAGAGTGGCTTATCTCATGGTTGGATCATTTACTTTCCAGATCATGAAGTTATTCTTTAGCTAATTCCAGAATGTCTTTCATGATTTGCACTTTCCTGTATTTTTTTACCCAACAGATGCCCAGTTCATTGTTATACCCCTTGAGCAAATTATCTTGTGGTCCTGAGATCTTTAATACTTGGCCCAGTATTTTTGTTTGTTTGTTTTCCTTTTGCTCTCTTCAGTCCTCAGGGTCCGTAGTAGATGTTTATTACAGTTTCTCTTTCATCTTCACTATTATTCTGTCTGTACATGGAATACGTTGCTGACATTTCACACTTCTGGAACTTTTGAAGAACGGTGGCTGAAAAACATTAGGATGAGAGATCTGGGAAAAAGGAGCTGTTAGCCTCTGCACAGTTAGTGGAGACTAGAAAAGACACACAAACTGCCCCGAAGAGAAAGAAAATACTTTTTCCTTCAGCTTAGAAGGCATCACTGGCATACTTTCCTCACTAGCGATTTTCTCTTTACTACTCAAAAATAGGCTATTCTTCGAAGCTTATTTTAAACCTGATTCTTCTGTATTTATTCTTATCAACTACTAAGCAATAGTAGTATTCCCATAGCAACTATTGAGTCATGGGAACGGTATCTGTGAAACTGCATACCTGCTGCTCAATAAATGAAAAGGTCTCACAGGTAATTCTCTTGAATATACCAAAATTCACCTGCAGTTTGAATAACTATGATGGTAAGACAAGACTTTCTTTTCTGGGTCATCTTCAGTCCTTAGAAACCAGCTTTCCTTAATCTAGCCCCCTAAAAAAATCTAATTGTATTATAACAATTTTATTGACAAACTTAACCAAGTAATGTGATGCTTCATTCTCTTACTGTTCAATATAACAGATCTCTTAGGAGACACCTCAGTCTGCAATTAATCTTGTAACAAAAAAGGGACCAAGCACAGCAGTATTGTCCACTGAAACACTTGTTCTTGCAACAAGAACACCGTTCCTCCCCTTGTTTCTGGGAACCCACTATCTGAAGCTCATGCAGTCTTACTGCAGTCTCTTAGGTTTTGACTGAGGAAACACAGTTCGACCTTCAGGTGGATTTTTCAAAAGAATGTAATGTTGTTGAGCACATATGTTGAACTAAATACTTTTGTTCTTTTCTGAGTCCATGGATCCCTTTTAATCAAAGGTATGAAGACAATATTCCTAATCTTACAATTAATGAGAATACAGATTGACAACATTTTAATTTGACTTCTTTCATTTTTTGTTCCTAAATCAAGCAACCTCAGTCATCATGCAAAAGTTTTCTTGTATTACAAATGCAAAATTTGCTGCACCCAGTCCATGAATGTAGATATATTGTATAAAATGATGCAAATTCAAAATGTGATCCTCATTTCAGAATCGTACATCTAGACCTCAGAATGCCCTAGAAATTTTATAATATGTGAAGAAGAGTGCAATATATTCTTTACACATCCAGGTAGCTATGCTGGTCAGAAAACATGTGGTCATGTTCTTGGTTAATCTCTATTTTTTCTTAACCTCTCAGAACTGCTGTACTTCTTCAAAGGAGAAAAAGAAGCATGCCTGCTAAAATCATTGTTTATTATTCTGCCTTATCTTTAGAGGGGACATAGGTGCAGTAGTGAAAACATAATCCTTGGTCCATCATGTTGATGTACCATTAAGAAACTGACAGGCTCCATGACACCAGGCCTAGCTCTTCAGTATTTTGTCTGTATCTTTGCAATTTTTTAAAAGGAAATCTAAATTGCACCTTCAAGAACGATGTAAGTATTTTGGCCATACCTCCACGATGCAACAGAACAAGGTCCAGAAAAGCAAAAAAGCATACACCTGAATTGGCAAGATCGCCTAGCAGTGTATGACCTTATTGCCTTGATAGTATAACCAAGTTCATGCAACCTTCTCTGTGTGATAATAAACCTTACTATCTCATTACGGGGAAATTCTAGTTGTTCCTGCACCCATAGTTTATGCATGCTTTTAAAAACCACATGACATTCAGTGACATCTATGCTCTTTATACAGAGCACAGCTATGAGAACACGGCTTTGGTTTCTGAATCACTAATGGGTCATTTATCTTATGTAACTTTAGCTATTTAAAAGTTAGGCTTTTCATTTAGAGATACTTAAAATCAGCAGAAGGAGGGAGATAGGCACCCCACAAGGGAAATTAATCCCATTTATCAATCTTTTCCAGGATGAGTGATTACGTAGCTGCCTATTTCTCTTGACTTGTCACTAGATGACAATTTACTCTAGTCACCTACCTTCTAAATGGCTGGTTAGGTTAAATGCATCATCCCACCCATAAACCCTACTGAAAACCTGAAGTGTAGCACACAATCTCTGTGCATACTGAGAAATGGTTAAGCATGGCAATTTCTATACTTTTTTTTCCTAAACCAGTCTTTTTAAATGGTATCTCTCTTTACTCTCCTAGGAAAATCTATGCAAAGAAACTACAGTAAATACTGGTTTTGATGAACAAGCTTTTCCACTACAAAGACAAAAAAAAAAGTAGGTGCATATTTCACTCCTGGAAAAGGTTAGCAAACTATTTTGTAAAGTGGTTTCCTTGGGGCCCTCCAAAACAACAGGGCCAGTTCTATGCAGAAACAATGCACAGAAGATATAAGGGGACTGGAGTCTTTTGAACCAGCAGCTGTGCTACCTGCAGCTCTCCATAACAAGCAGACCAACTCCATGTGGAAACAGAGTGAGCACAAGATATAAAAAGATCAAAATTGTTTGAACCAGCAGCTGTGCTACCTGCAGCAGTTAATCTTTCCTGGCAATCTGTTAGAGACACACATTCCTCAGGCTAAGAGGACTAAGAGGCTTTTGCTGACTGCTGTTCCTCTGAGAGAAGCCAAGTACAATTTTCGCTTCATATTACTGGAACACTTACATTGTGGACTCATATATATTGGGGGGGAAAAAAAGTCACCTTCATTTGCTTTGTTGGAAAGGTCAATTCTGATCAGTTTCTTTGAATAAGATCATGTTAGCAGCTCATTTCTTAACCCAATTTTGGTTAACTAAATGCTGAAATCTTTTACTATGAAGAAGCTGACATCATGTAAGTTAAAATGTATTTAATAATAATAATAATAATGTCAAGCATGGGCAAAAAAGTATATTCTCATTTGGACCCAATGTCTGCAGTGAAGACAAAATAGGTTTTTGTACTATTATCAGTTAAAATTGAAGTTCATTTTCCCTTTAAAAGATTTTTATTTTTTCTCTTTAAAGAACTGTTTCTTTGTTACTCTTATTGGACAAGTAATTTTAATAAAACAGTACTTTGGTCCTTCAAAACCTGTCCTCTTCCCTTCTAAGACTTATATTTCTAAGTATGTTCTCTCTCACACTATAAGTGACATCTTTTACATTATGGATAATGACCTAATACCTCAGAATAGTTTCCATTTGTAGCTTTTCTTTTTCACAGTTGTACAGTTTTATCAAATATTTTGTTAGTTAGGAAAGGAATATTTTGTATTTGATTTACATTCCAGAAGTTATCTGTTCAGTGGAATTATGAAGTAGCTGTTTGGCCATACTTCTTTCAACACCTTTTGAGACATGGAATAGGGAAAAAGAGACCATTTCCCCCCATGTTGAAAAAACAAGATAATTTTGCATATGTAATTGTCCAAACACACACAAAAAATCTAGGGCTTTGGGAGCCAACACAGAGTTACTTAATCTGCTGATCTATAGCCAGGCTTTCAACTTTCAGTCATCCTCAGTCAGCCCTCAGATGCGCTGGGAAGCTCTGCTGCTGCTTGCCTTTTATGTTCCTTCCGACAGAAGTGGGGTAAATGAGGGAGGAAATGGTGTAACAGTGAGCAACGCACTTTTGTGTGCCAATGAAACATCCTGTCCATCTGTGTTTTGTACCTACCTTTATGCCTGATTCTGAACAAGTATAAGAATGTACAGATGTCTGCAGGCATCAGGGAGGCCATGTATAGTGTAAGATGTACGTTAGACTGCCTGAGCAGGTTTCCTGTAGTATGTGCTGTCAGGAAGGTAAAAAGAAAGGTAATTTTTGGTTTTCATAATAAAATATGTGAAAGCTGCTCTAGAAAACTAATGCTCAGAAAGACTGAAAAGGAAGAGAACATTCTATTCCAATGATGGCATATTAATTTGCTTTCAAGTTAAAAAATACTTTCTTACTTAAGAAGAACCACTATGAACTTTACACAAGGGTGTTGCCAACTAAACTTTGAAGATGTAATGGCTCCTTCTGTAGCTCCTAAACAATGATTTTGAATAGTCTATCAAGTTAAATGGAAATCTACTAATAACAAATTCTCTATTTCTGATTACCTCTGTATCCCATATTTCACTTTCTTCACATAACAGTCTCAAAGGCTTTCCCAGTGCTACAAAACCAAACAACTTTACCAGCATAACACCAAAAAAACCCACTTGTTCTAAGTTCTCTTTTTGTAACTTTGTAAGTGCACATCTTCCATAATTTTTCAATCTTCAAAGAGTACACAGCTGTAGTTGCTAATATTTCTGACAAAAGCTGTTAAAAAATTAATTTGAGATTTATATGTATATAGTAAGGCTTATTAGCAAATATATCTGTCTTTTTCTAATTAGAGATGAAGAAAACTCAGAAGTTATAAGCTAAAGGCCTTCTCTAAGCTTTGTTCAAGGAAGGAACTTGATTAATGAAGAGATGGCTTTCAACCCTTTCAACCTGATGAAATCTGTGTTCATTTTGTGTTTTAACAGTGTTCTAAATTATTCTAGTCTAAATTAAGACTATTACACAACCTGTATTTTCTGGAGCATGAGGTTCAGACATGCTCTATATACTGAAAAAAGCCAGAAGAAATGCTAAAGGTCTGCACCATATGGAAGTATACCAAATGCTATTACAGGACATTTTTATATCTCTGCACTGAAAATAGAGATCTATGTTTGGTGTTTAGAAGTTAAGTTCTATATGGATAATAACTTTATAATTGAAGGGCCTTTGGGATATTTTCACTGAGATGGATTAAGGATAAAGCAGAAGAAAGTTATTCATAAGATTTGAAGAAAAAACATACGTTTTCAAAACACCATCCAGTCCTCAAGAATTCAGATGCATTCTCACATCCTGTGAGAGCTCTTGTTCTTCTGATTCATTGTATTGAATATCTCAGTTTCTTCAACTTCTTTCAGAAGATTGTGTCTCCCATTTCTCCGTGTACATTAATATTCCCTGCAAATACACTAAGTCCACAGTAACTATCATTTAGGGAAACTGAAAACTTCTCAAAACTAACAAACTAATATGTACGAAAAAGCCTGTGGAATGTGTCTAAAGAAGGTGACTCTCACACAGCTTCTAGCTATGCTGTGGAATTCCACTTCAGAGGATACTATGGATGATAAAACTTCGTATGTATTCAAAGGAAGATTCATGGAAGGGAAATTCATTGAGGGTTACTAAACACACAGAAACACTAGATCAGGAAGTTTCTGGCTAACAAATGGTTACAGGGTGGAAAAATATATTTCTCAAAAAGCATCATTCCTAATACAAACAGCATCCTCACACCAGTGGATTGTTAGTTCAACATAGAAGTGGTTTCTTGGAAAGTCCTAGTCGTATCATTCAGTTGCTAGGGGATCGTTCTAAATTATTCTTGCAACAATATCAGAACACAGAATTATATAAGACTACAAATGTGACAAAAATATTTAGTAGCACTGGCATTCAGTAAGTGTTCCCAACAGAAGTAGAATGAGAAGGCCCTGGGTGTCCCAGTGAACAACAGGCTGAACACAAGCCAACTGTGCGGTGTGGCAAAGGAGGACAAAAGTATCTTGGGCTGCATTAGGTAGAGCATTGCCAGCAGTTCAAGGGAGGTGACCCTTCCCCTCTACTGAGCCCTGGTGAGACACATCTGGAGTACTGGGTCCAGACCTGCGTCTGGACCAATAAAAAAGACATGGATTTACTACAGTGAGCTCAGCAAAGGGCCATGATTAAGGAACTGGAGAATCTGTTGTGTGAGGAGAGGCTGAGAGAGCTGGGACTGTTTAGTCTGGAGAAGAGAAGACTCAGGGCAATCTTATTAATGTGTATAAACACCCAATGGGAGGGAGCAAATAAAGATGGATCCAGAGTCTTCTCAGTGGTGACTGCTAACAGAACAAGAGGAAATGAGCAAAAATTGAAACATAGGAAATTGCATCTGAACATAGGAGAGCACTGGTTTTACTGTAAGCATGGTCAAACTTTGGAACAGGTTGTTCAGAAAGGTTGTGGAGTATCGGCCCCTGGACATATTCAAAACTCAACCAGACACAGTCTTGAACAGACTGTTCTAGCTGACCTTTATTTGAGCAGGGGAGTTGGACTAAATGATCTCCAGAGGTGCCTTTCAACCTCAATCATTCTGTTAATCTGAGGCTACGATCTATAAGTAAAAGCAAATCAGTGCTTAAGACATTTCATTAAAACACACAGAGAAGATCCAAAGATCAAGAACAATATTATTAACAAACTCTTGATCAGCAGAGTTCTTTCTGCATTAATGGTAGGACGGGTACCACCAGTTAGAAACTATTTCTGTTCCCATAGAACAGAAATTATAAATAAGGGCACCTGAGACCAGTCAGATACTAAATCTAGGAAGAAAGGAAACAACACAAAGGATCAACTGAGACAATTATGCTGAACCAATTTTTTTTCCTTAGGGAAATGAAATTACACAAAACTTACCTATGCAAACGAAAGAACAGGGAGAGAAATGAGAAAAAGATACAGCTTTATTTTTAAGAAAATAATTTATCTACAGCTTGTGAGTGTGTAAGACTGTTCTATCTTGTATTTAATATAAATCCACAATATTCTGATGAAAAATATCTTAATGTTTACAATCTTTTATGTAAGTGTGTTTGTAATGATAATTAAAGATTAACAGATCTAATAGAGTCCCTCCTTTCTGATGCAGAATCAAACCTTAGTTCTGTCCACAGGCAGCAAAAGGACTGTACTCGCTCTGACAGCTTTTCCCAGTCATATGTTTTTCCTGTTCCCCAAATGCCAAGAATGCTCAATACGCTCAGTACATGATATTTTGCAAATATAAAAAGCTCTAATCTTTATGTTGTTGGATCAGACATCAAACCAGCATTTAGATGAAACATTAAACAAACATCTTCTTAAGAAAGCATAAGCATTTGTTGTGTGTACTCACTGTCCTGGGAATGGAGAGTGGTCTGTTTTGGAGTCAATTTGTGTTTTACAGCTTCAACAAATAAGTGTTATCAATGTAGCTTTGCAAGCTTAGCATGCTAAAAGAAAAGTTATAATTTCTTTACAACGGAGTAAGCATCAATACTACAGAGGAAGACCAAACTCAGAGAGTTTACTGAGCTCAGTGTTTTATTTTATTTAATCATAGAATCAGAATCACAGAATTGTTGAGGTAGGCACCTCTGTAGGTCATCTTGTCCAACTGTGCTGCACAAGCGGGGCCACCTAGAGCTGGTTGCCCAAGACTACGTCCAGATGGTTTTTTAATATCTCCGAAGATGGAGACTCCTCAACCTCTCTGGGCAACCTGTTTCAGTGCTCAACCACCCTTGAAGTAAAAAGTTTTTTTCTCATGTTCAACTGGGATTTCCTGTAATTTACTGGAATTTACTTACTACCTCCCATCAGGTGTTTATTCACATTGATAAGATTTCCCTGAGCCACCTTTTCTCCGAGGTAAACAAGCCCAGCTCCCTCAGCCTCTTCCCATACGTCAAATGCTTCAAGTTCTTAACCATCTTCATATCTGGAAGTATGATAGGTTTGGTCTACATTTATACCTACTGAGCTGAAGATAGAACAATTTTGCTCAGATTTCCCACATACTAAAGCAAGCTATTAATGTAGGAATTAAATAATATAGCAATGCTATCACTACTATCACTGTCACTGGACACATTACAAAGGCAGAGGGAACTTTCTCATTTCTTTGAAATAAGAGATAGAGCCATCTACTTTGAGAAGATCATTTCAGGCCATTTATCTCAGGCTCACCAGCCAGATAATTTCACCTAGACAAGAATTAGGTATCTAAACTCTAAGGGGGCTTGAAATTTCAGACAGATTTCTTTTTCAGGGTTCCTAGTATTTAGTTCTATACAGTTCTCTGTTTTGCTTGCTAGAAGAGCTAAGCACCATTGCTCTTGATCCTGTACTAACTCTCCTTACACATTGTGTAGGGAATCAAATTTCTGCCATAAGCATCTGAATCCTGCTTTAGGGATGAGACATCCAGAACCTAAATGCTACACTGGCCAACTAATAGATAATTAACTCATTTTGGTTGAGTAAATTATCTATTAGTTAATACACCCTTAGAGTATAAAATATCTGAAGAAAAAAGTCAAGTGACCATTTTACTGAAAAAATGAACAGTTCACCAACAGGTGAATGTGTGGACAACAAACAAGTATATCTACAATATTGCATGTTAGAGGAAAAAAAAAAAGAAACATGTAACAGTTAAATGGCATGTTACCTCCTAGAAATATTGACTAAGAAAATAAATTTCATTTTTACTTGGGATGAATAAGACTGAATTTTATTTACAGTTCATATTCAATATTTTCAGTGAAAAAAAGCATTTTAATACAAGTTGTTTATCAATCAATATTCCTATACATTACGAATATATTTTATTAATCTGTTTGCAAAGTCATTTCAATAGGCAAAATATATTAAGTTCAAAAGAATAAGCTTTCTTTAGTATGAGAACAAAGCCTTCATCCTGACAGACTTAGAGATACTCACTAGAGATACATGTATTTGCCTCAGCATTTTGTTTGACAAAAGTATGCTTCCTCCTTTGCTGTAGATTCACTTAAAACTTTCACAGTGTCCTTTATCTTTCAGCTACTTTTATGTTTTCATTAGCTTTATATGTTCTTTATTTGAGGTGGAGAATGGGAAGTGAAACACAGTTATGGGATGAGACCCAACAATCAGCTAAGCTGGGTCTTACATTCTTTCAGATAATCTCTTTATCTCTCACATACAGCAGCTACACTAGTCTCTGCTGCAGCTTTTACCTTGTGCTGAACAAGGTGCTTAAAGTTTTCAGACTCAATGGAACTTACTGTGCGAGGAAGAGTGTCAGGTTTTTTACAGAAACTTTCAAGGTATAAAATGTATAACTACTTTGAGGCATAACTGCACCACAAGCGTTTAGGAAAAGCTATTCAAAATCTTTGTTTCAAAAAATGTATTCTAATTTTACTTTTCCCTTATTTCTTACTTCTGCCTGGGATCAGAGGTGAGAAAGCAAAATTACAAACAACAGGCAGGTAATATGATTTTTCCGATTTGTATAAAATAACAATGCACTAAAAATATTATGATATTAAACTTAACTTTGTAAATATTTAAGATTGAATTCTGGAGCAAAGATATCTAAATATATTTTTTCAAAATCTGAAAGACAGTGTATCCAGTAATGTCTAGATCTGTAGATCTGTAGATCACTTTACCTCTGTATTGAAGATTATCTGTCATTGCTGTGACTATGAATAGGCAAAAGGCAAAAAAATTCCATACAGGAGAATATATGTTTGGTTCTTCAAGGGCATTATCTTACCAAAAATTACAACCTGACTGGGAGGGAAAAAAAAGTGCTAGGAAAGTCACAATGGATATTAGGATCTTTTTCATCCACAGGATCATTGGTTGCTGGAATAAACTATAAAGTCATATGAACAGTGCATGTCTTTCCAAAAGATTTGTCGCAGCCAAAGTATAAGTTATTGAGTTCAGTAGAAGGAAATACAAGCAAAATGCAATGATGCGATAAGTGAGGAAATAAAAAGGGAGAATTTATAGGTTATTTCTGTATTCCTGGCCTTTTACATTATAAAGTTATTTTACCATAGGGTTGGAGAAAAATATATTAAAAAAAGGAACACATCTAATAGAAAGATTTCCAAAGAGCCTAATTTCTACTGATTTCAGTAGTAGGATAAATAAAATCATAAGTGATTGATACTCCAAGGAAAATATTTTTGGATGTCTAAAAGATTAATTTAGTCAAAATCTTATTTTAATGGTGTATGACTGAGTAGATAGACAAAGTCATTTACCACTAAGAAATAATAATTATGCATTTAGTTTGAATAAACTTATATGGTATTTTCTTAGTTATAAAACCCTAAAGACCACCAGCACAATGGTTGATATCAGTTGATATTCATATCTGTAGTGATAGAATATTCATATCCATGGTGATAAGGTATTTTCTATTCATGGGAGTAGGCCCTAGTATGGCCTCTCAGAAACAAAGTATGCAAAAGGCCTGACAATGTTTGAGTGGCATCTGAACAGAAAGACTTAGATGTTTATGATAGCAAAAGTCTTAGTCAGGAGGACTCAGTCAGGAGGCCTGCTAGTTTTGTGCTCTTACGAGGAATAAAATTAAGATCTACTTAGTCTAGTATACACATAATACAAAAAAAAAAAAAAAAAGAAAGAAAAAAGTTATGACAAAATGTTGTCTTCAAAGGGAGAAGTTGTTATAACAATATGAAATACAATATATTGGCATATTCTCCTCTAGATAGTCCAAATCCACTACAGCAAATCATATTCTATGATTCTACAATACTATATGAATAATTAAAGCTTTTTAGTACCTCGGTTTATTTCTATCTTGCTCCCCAACCCCCAATAGCAGATACTCTCTTGCATATGATGCAGTAGTATAACCTTTTTGGAAAAATGTTGACAATTTAGTAGAAGAGACGAATCAAAATTAATTTAAATTAAACTCAGACTCCATGGAGAAGAAAAAGTCTGAGTGCAACACATAGTAAAAAGCTGAGTTATTACTTTGAGTAATTTAATTTCTGAAGGGTACTGCTGTGTTTTAAGAATCTCTTAAAATCCTTTTAAAAGGGATTTAAGAATTTGTCTATCATTTACTTTGATTAACACTCATTACTTCTTTAATTACTACAATTGGATTGCTACCATTACTATTGAACTAAAGTCTGTATTAGCATACTCTACATTATTATAATAAAATCATAATATACAGTGTTTCAAGAAATTGAGGCATTTTAATTCAGTCTCTTTAAAAATACTCATGCGGTTATGCTCATGCTGATTAAAAAAACATGTATTTAATTTACAAATAATTTCACCCACAAAAAGGAAAACAGAGTTACTTCAAAAGCTCTTTTACCAAAAATCTTTACTATTCCACAGTTCTACAAGATGAAGTTGCACAATATGCCAGGCTCTTTCAAATTTTTAGGAATAGATATATCTTATTTAAATCAGTGAAATTAGACATTTAAGGTTTTTTCAGTTTTGGAATTCATAATGCCTCATAATCTATTCCTCAGTTTTTACACCATTCTTATCAAAAGCAAATATCCCACAGAAATGGGGAGTTTTCATTATGCAAGCTCTGCAAGCTCAATGCACTAGAAACTCAATAACTGTGTGCAGTTGTTGAGTTAGACAAAGCAGAGGTATTTGTTGAGGGAAGGAGCTATTTTAACACAATAATTCAGAGTTACTTCTCTTGAATGAAGATATGCCCTACCATTATTTTATCAGTAAAACCAAGCAGTCATTCCAGGTTTTTCTACATAATATTCTATTTTAATTATAACTAACTTTTAACTTTGCAGAGTTTTGAAATCATATCCATGCCTGATATTATGTGCTAGAAAAAGTGTTATGTTAAATACTGTAATAATAATAATAATAATAATGCAAGTGATAACTTAAACAGATTTTCAGTGTTCTCTGTGTACTAATTGATTTCAAAATAACTCATTAACCGTGCTTTACTTGGCATTAACCAAGTTTTGACTGAAACACTTAAAATCTAATGTGATAGAAACTGTAAGTAATAGTTTAAAATAAATATATAATAGATTAAACAAGTAATAAAAAATATGCAAATAAAACATAACATGATTCCTGTAGATCTTAGATATAAGGCATTACTCCTCTGTTTTGAGATATAATTACCCATACACAGATTTTTAAAAAAAGCACTTGGGCCATAACTTTAGTTACCTCTCTTCTAGGTGTAAAATGTGCGTTCTTTCATTTGCTCCTGTTTTGCCTTTCTTTTGCTGACAGCATGTATCAATGGGACACATCTGCAGTGATAAAAGCCCATTAGCCACAAGAAGAGACAGATGGGAGAGATATAATTAATAATGAAATAAATGCCACCTAGCTTTTCTAAGCACTGTTCACTTTTTTAATGAAAGTTTTGAATTAATCTCCAGCTTATAAAAATATTGAATTTTACTCTGAGTTGCCAATACATCCCTGACATTTTCAGTTCATCATGCTAATATGTGGTCTTCTCTAGATCTCTATTAAAAAAAAGGGGGGGAAAAAAAGATCTGAGGTTTTCCAAAAACAGTTCAAAGTTATGTGGCTGATGCTAATATAGCAGTTTTCTTTTGTACTTCTGGATTATTTTTTCCAAGCCTTTTAATGTCAGCAAGAGATTTCTTAGGGTAGAATAAAACTGTTCTCATACTCATCTGAACAAATACACAAGTGCTGTCTCAGGTGTTATCCTTCCTTTTTTACAAGGTGAGACACATGGAGGAGTTGAGAGCATTATTAAGCTTAGCAATGAGGCAAAGAAGAATAAACCAGAGGACAACTGTGGGAAAAATGTCCAAGGAAACATCAAAGGAAATCAAGGCATCTGTGAAAAGGACACATATCCTATGAATGAGAAGTTTATTTTTGAAGTTAATTGTCTAACATAGGGCACATGGCAAGAGTTTAAAGCTGAGCAAGAGCATAAAGTATGTGTTATGAGATTGGCACTACCCATTATATGGGATGACACAACACATATAGCATTCAATATATGTTAAAGAAGCGTCCATGTGGTAAAACCATGTAAGTGTGAGCCATTGCCTTTCTCCCCAGATAAAAAAATTAATTTTTTTTTCTTGTCATTTTTACCATCAATAATTTTCCTTATGATTTAGGATAATGTGTTCCATATGTTGCCTATTACAATTATCAGCCCAGAATACTCTAAAGATAGGTAAAACAATGACCTTGAGGTTATTGCACATTATGACAATGAACCCAGAGGACTAACTCTTATTCCTATTGACATAGTATCTGTTTAAAATCGAACTGCAGTAGAAGCAGAGAACAACGACCAAAGTTCAGAAAAACAGATGGTGTGTATAAATTTTGCCATGCCTGTAAGAAGTTTTAGAGATACAGCAACAGGAATCCATCACATGGCCAAATAAACTGCTGTTCACATTACCCCTGGATCAACAACATTGGTGATTCCTTTTCTTTTTGGAACAATTCCCACATTTATCTAAACCACTATCAGCCACTTTGCTGCAAGCACATTAGTAATAATAATGGCTTCTAATCTGGTTCTTAGCACAATGATTTAGGCATGTTAACTTTCCTTTGTTGTGCAAACTATTATCCTCCCAAATCATTTCTCGCAGCTGGTGATGACTGATTTGTAAGGTATTATTTCAACTGGAATAATATTCTCTTGTCATATCCTGAAATCTTTATTAATAAACTTATAAAACATGCAGTAGCTTGGCATCAGTAGCTTTCTGTTTTTAAAGAGACTAGGTTGTTACATAAACCTAGAGGGGAGGATTTAATAGCAGGATCTGTTTGTAAATTGTGCACTCCAGTACCCTAATCCTAAAACAAGATATCATCTCTAAATATCTACAAAAACAAAACAGATTCATCAGATCTGATCCACCTGTTATGGAACAGCTTCCTAAAAACCTAACGTGTAAATAGATGTTCTACCTCAATCTTTTTCTACATTAAGCACAAAAGAGTCTGCAGAATGTGGCTGCAGTGGTGAGCAGGCAATTTCAGTTTCTCTATCCTTATAAGAAAAACAAGTTGAAATGGATGATAGCTATCTTACTGTTAAGCTGATTTTTCACGCTGGCAGTCATCCTGTCCTGTTAGCAAGGACAAATTTTATTGCCTTTGTTCTAGATTATACTTAACTGTGTTTAAACAATTATGATGACTGTTATTGTTTCCTGAAATTGTCTTAGGCTTTGAAATCTCTTTTAGGTCCTTTTATGTGACATACTTTAGTATTTACCTACTTTTTTTAACTGCTGAAATACCTAAATAATCCAAATATTGCAAGGCCCATTATTGCAGCTGCTGCACAAAGATAATAAAAAGCATCTTGTTTTCCAAATTTCTGACCCAGGATAAAGCCATTAGGAGTTGAACACGCATGTTAGGATAAAGAACAAGGAGACAGGACAAGAGACATAATGAGATAAACCAGAGTCAGAAATGAGTGTAGGTTGTTTACCAAACATTTTTACATTAAAACATGTTGATTCATTAAACCTGGAATTGTTATCAGAACAAGATAGCTTTAGATGAATACAGACACTCAATAATTTGTAATTGAAAAGAACTGAATTGAAATTATGGTAATCAAACATTTTGATAACATTTTGATATACAAGACATATGAAAAAACTGAAAATATTTTTTCACCCAGCATTATTCAGTACCAATGACCACAGCGCATTATCTGCTTGTGAGTTATTGGGTTGGATTTTCTGCATGTACTAAGGAAGAGTTGTGTCTTGAAAAGGTACCTGAAACAGAAGAAAGTTGTCACAAAAGGATAAGACATGAAAGTTAAAGAAACCTGGGATAAGATTAAGGTCAGCATCATTTGGCAGAGTGGCTCTCAGAAATGTCCTTTCAATATGATCAGATGGAAAGGGTACCGATCAAATGTGTATGCCTCTGAAAGTAAAAAGAAAGAGCCAAGGAATGGATGCACTTAATGTCAATTGTCTATTTGTCACTGTGCAAACAGGTAGGCAGCACAGTTCAGTGTGGAAGATTATTCCAATACAGTTGTATTTTTAACACAATACTTTTATACAATGTAGGTAGTTTTACATGAGACATAAGGAAAAGACGTACTGTCTGTTATTACTGCCATTGGGTTGCGAAGTCATTGTGGTAGTCTCTAATAATAGCTGAAAATTAAAAAATTAAAGACCAACTTGGTCAATTTTTACTTACTTCCTTTTTTTTTTTTTTTAATTTCATTGAGAGAGCACATGACTAAAAGTTGTGTAATACTTTGAAAGCCTTGTTGCGTTTTTACAGCTTTCAGAGCCATTATGTGATTTTAATGACAATGGGATATATCCAGCTCTGCCTTGAAGGATCGTATGAATTTCCAAAGAAAAATATCGAAGGGGAAAATGAGATAAAAGACAAAAGAAAATATTAGCAAACCTGTGGTCCGTTATCCACAGACAACATTAGCATACAGCAGAGCATTTCTACCTATAAAGGCTGTTGCAAATTAATGTCACATATTTGTTAGGATAGTTATTGAAGATGACTTACACATCAAACCAATACTGAATTGTCTTGTGAAACTTAATGAATATGAATCTGACTTGATGTTTAAGGACTAAAGTTTTAAAATAAAGGATTTTTTATGTTAGAATTAATGACAATTAATTGTGTGTATAATTAAAAGGTTTATTTGATTACTGTTACAATACAGACTTGAAGATCTGAGGAACAAGCTGTAAATATTGCTACAGTGTAGCTGAAGAAGAAATGGACTTTTTCTATTATGAGGTCTGTCCTCCTGAAAATATAAAATCACTACCTGAAGTCCATTTGCTGAATATTCAGAAATCCTCTAGCTTTCATTGTTTCCTTTTATGGCATATTCTATACACAAGCGGAAACAAAATGGAAGTGAGATGAAAAGCCAGCTGCACTTATTAGGCAGATAAAGTTTTGCTGGTTTGGTTTTGGGTTTTGTTTTTAATCTTAGGAAGTTTCATGGTCTCAAAACAAAACAAAACAAACAAACAAACAAACAAAAAGCACAATAAAAAATTATACTTAAAAAAGTCAGAGAGATTCAGGTTCCTCTTCTCCAAGGACTGAGACTCCACAACCTCTCTGGGCACATTGTTGGTTCATGTTCAACTTGGTGTCTACCAGGACCCCAAGGACTGGCACCTTGCAGCCAGGAAAAAAGCTGCATTGTATTTGACACAAAGTTGAAGATGTTTCATTCTCTTTTTATGATTATTTTCTTACATGATTATCATGTATCCATACTCCTTCTTGGCAGCCACAGATATAAAAACTTTCAAAGAGAGAGTAGCAGGAACAGCAAGCAAAAAGTTGCTAAAAAAACCTGCCAAAAACAAATCTAAAAAAAGTTACTAAAGGCAAATTGTGACTTACTTAAAAGTAGCTTGCATATCACTGTCTGACTCCTTATTAACTGCAATATAGATATATCACCCATGACATAATAAAACTGTACCAGCTCAAAAAGCAGAGAACAAAAGGCAAATTGTCTTAATTTATTTCCATTTGCAAAGGACAGGTATATCTTCCAACTGCTAGATTCTCTGACCTACCAAAATAGTATCAACTGAAATTAATTGTGCATGTCATCATCCAACACCTTTTCTGACACTCAAATAGTGAAAATTCCAGAGGATCAAGAAAGAGGTCATGATGCATATTTAGGAAAGTCCTGGCAACTTATCACTATTTCCCTGCATTATAAATTAAATCAAGGTTCATATTAAAGCTTATTGAAGGTGATATCAAGGAAGATATTGATTTCAAATGTTTCAAGAACTTGGTAAAAATGAACTAAATGGAGTTGGAATACTGATAGTGTCCAACTGGCAAAGGAGAATCTGGCAGAGAGCTAGAGCCATAATTGTTGCACCATCTGTTGTCCAATATAATGTCTTTCAACAATTCAGAATTTAACAGAGAATCTGTCTTATTCTTATTTCCAAGACTATTATGCAAAGAAATGGACTATCATGAAAAAATTCTAGTACAATCAGTGTCCCAAATAAGCAATCCATTAGTAGCTCTGTCAAAGAATTTCCAAAAGTCATTCTAGACCAGAAACAGTAAATTATTTCAGATTATCATACATAGGATGTGATCATTCTTAGATCTTCAGAAAATGAGGAAAATAATCCACTTCGAAACCTGCAGATTTTCTTGTAAATCAATGTCTCTGATGATCTTTAGCTAGGATTAACTCAGATTTGTGCCTATCCACTTCTCAGTGCTTTTAACCACCAAAAAACCCCCAACCCAAACCCAGGACTTGATAGAAAGTGATAGAAATTTGTATGAACCTCTACTGTCCTCAACATTTAAGACCGAAATAACATGGAGTAGGGCAACTGAAGGCAATCTCTTGCTAGCAAAAATAATCATATAATAGAATTTGGGTCACACATTCATCAAGGTTCATACTAAGACAATTAAGGATCTTTTTCCTTACAGTATGACTGTTCCAGAATCTGACATCTCTGATTTGGGATGAAATACTTTACCTGAATTATAAGAAAACTTCTTTTAATATTCAATCTTAGTATTCACAGCCACCTTATATCCATTTCTTTATGTGTCAGCATTGCCCTTTGAGTCATCCATATTAATGAAAGCTGGAATGATATTGATACATGAATATTCTCTTTTTATTACTTATGGGCATTTTGTAGTAGATTTGATCTGACCTTATTCTGAATGCTAAAAAACCTCCCAAAACCTTGAATTCTGTGATCTGTCATACTACCAAACTAACCTTCCCTTACTAATTTTTTTTTTTCCTGACTGTATGATCAAAAGGCCTTGACGTGTACCTTGCATGCCACCTTTCTTTCAGAGACTTTCTCCTTAAATGAAATGTAGAGTTCTTAGTTTCACCTGTGGTGCAAATTTTTCATAAATCATGTAACATAAATTTATAATGGGTTTTTTTTTGGACTCAACCAATCAATCATGAGCACAGTTGTAGCAAAATCTGTTTTAGATAAATTTTCTTCCTTTATAAAGATAAATAATTAGTAGGATGAAGGAAAGAAATCTATGAAAAATTTTTTTTGCGTAATGCTCTCATAGTAGATAGTATCAGATACTGACATTATCCATCTGTGCTTCTATATGCAGACAAAGGGACTTCTGAGGGAAATACAGTATGTGAGGAAAAAGAGTGAAGCATCTTAAAAACCCTTTCTCCTCATTCATATGATTTAAAATATTGGCAAGTCTTAATGTAAAGACTGTAAAAATAAATGTGCAACATTTTCAAATTCAGATTACAAAACATGATCCAACATCCAATTTAAACTATCAAATTAGAACTTCTTTAACATAGAAGAGTAGTTGGAATCACACAAAATAGAACACTTGTAAATGTATTTAAGTTAATGATACATATACTGGAAATTCAAAGTTCACCTAAAAGGGCATTAAAGTAAAAGAAAATCTTCCATTGACTTCAGTATTTTTGCCTCAGCCCAATAAATTCTGTGGAACAGGTGAGAATCACTTAAGTTATTGACTTGTGACATGAATTTCAGACTTCTTTAGAAAGAAAGAAATCATTCAGAAATCAACCTTGCTTCAGGGTGGTTTGCTCTATGTCAACTCTATTCTTTCATAGACTCATGAACTTAATTAATATAATTTAATTTAATTTAAAGCATAGAATACAATCCTACCTGCTTTATTAATGGCAACAATTATTCACATAATACCATTTATATTAGTAAAATGAAAAGGTACTGAAATTATTCCAAGATCACATTGTGGTAAAAATGTTTAATTTGCAAATCTCACCATTACTAATATAATCTTTAGCGCTGTTCTTAGCCTCAAACACAAAATTAACTTATTACTTACACATCTTATCAAAATCAAAGTGGAAAACAATGAGATTTTTTTTTTAAATGAAATTATATTGATGAAGTATGGCATATCCATGAAAACTAAAATGCTCAGAAAAACATTATTTTCTAATGAATGCATCATTAACAAGTTAAATGTTTTCATAATATCAAAATCTCTTCTTTTGACAATGGAACATATACAAATTTTATTCTTTCTTTTAAAAGAAATACCCTATTGAAAATGTTTGTCAACACCATGTAAAAGTTTGGTAACCCTTCATGAATGCTTCTAATTGATTGGGAGGTTTTTTAATATTGTTTCACAGAAAAAAAAAATCATTTTTGAAGCACAAACAATGTGAAAACAGATTAACTTCCTGCAAAATGCAAATATCGTTCCTAATACTGATCTTTTAGCACAGGAAACTGTAATGGACTTGGCTAGGATAGAGTTAATTTTCTTTATGGCAGCTCATATGGTGCTGTGTTTTAGATTTTTGACCAAAACAGTACTGATAACACACATTTTAGCTTTTGCTGAACAGTGTTTGCACAGCATCAAGGTCTTCTCTGTTTCTCACTCTGCCCCCACATTGAATAGATTGGGGGGGGGCGGGGGGGGAGGGCACACAATAGGTTGGGAGGGGACACAACCAGCAGATGACTTCAACCAACCAAAGTGGTATTCCATACCATATAATGTCTTGCTCAGTGATAAAAAAGGAAAACAGGAGCTTTTGGGAACGTTAGCCACCTTGCTCAGGAACAGGCTGGGCCTCAATCTAACCATGGGAAGTGGTGAATG
Source organism: Ciconia boyciana (assembly GCF_034638445.1). Classification (NCBI taxonomy): domain Eukaryota; kingdom Metazoa; phylum Chordata; class Aves; order Ciconiiformes; family Ciconiidae; genus Ciconia; species Ciconia boyciana. Next base: position 25,125,446 of record NC_132938.1, read on the forward strand.
ATCACTTGCTATCACTGGTTTTGTTTTTTCTTCTCTCTTCTTCCCCTTATGCTTCACTTGTTCAACAATTTCTTTATCTTGACTCCAAAGTTTTCTTGCTTTTATTCTTTCTTACCTCTTCCCCCATCCCACTTGGAGGAATGGGAGTGAGCAAGCACTGTGTGTTGCTTAGCTGCCCACTGGGGTTAACCCACAACAGAAACAAAACCTTACATGTTTAAGTTATCTTAGAGGCAAAGGAAGAATATCTATTAAATCTATATATAATCCTAAATACAGAATATTTTAAAATTACATTTATGATAAACATGCCATAAGAAGTGATTTTGAGGTTGTTCTCACTTTTTGTGATTATTCTGGTAAAAATACAGATAGTAAAAGTTGTATATCCTCTTGATTGTGTTCTATAACACTACTCTATTGAGAGTTAAATTCGATACAACAGTTTGTTACAGAATTTCTCGGGATTAACTTCTCTATCTGCCTGTATATTTCACTTTTTTTCCCTATGCGCTTGCTGTCTCCTTTAGTTCACATCACTTCTTTTGACATTTAAAGCTTAAATGGTGAAAGTTAAAGAGCATGGAAACTAGAGAAACAGGTTTGAAACCTAAACCGTTGCTTCATGCTTTCAAAGATCCCTATAGGTACAAATCTAGAAACCCCCAAAGGATAAAATCTTTGAAAAAGCACCCCCGCCTAGAATTTTTCTACCAACAGAAATTATCTGAAATGTTATTATTCCTTTCTTAAAGTTACAGAGGAAAGTCTAACCACTTCAAGGGAAGGAAAGAGAGAAAGAAGCACTACACAGGCCACTGTTAAGGAAAATAAATTATAAATAAATAGTTGGCTTTGTCTAATGAGGTGCTGTAAAAGAAAGATGTTTTTACAGACATGAATGTTCAGAAGAATTATGTCTTTTTATGTTTTCCTTCTTTTGACAAAGATTAATTAAAAAAAAAAAAAAAAAGCCATGCAAATAAAATTCATATTCAAACATTTAGGGAAAATGTAAACCTAACTAAAAACATTTATTTTTTCAAGTGCAAGTAAATTAAAATATAGCTGAAACATTGGGTGAACCTCTGATGGATGGAGAGCTGATTTGTAATTTTGTCTGTGAAATGTTTGCTGTGCAAATATATTGAGCTAGTCTGAATAAAAACTGTAAGGAAGAATAAGCATGAAAAAAGAGCAGTGTGAGATACACTGCTTCTCAGAAAATGTTTAATGTTTTTTAAATGACCAGTGGTCTTCTTGGTTGCATCATCTTAGAACCTCCTATAATAGACTAGATACACCATGGAGAAGGAACCTGTGCTAAGGTGTTATATATCATAGAATCACAGAATCATCAAGGTTGGAAAAGACCTCTAAGATCATCTAGTCCAACCATCAGCCCAACACCTCCATGCCTACTAAAACTATGTCCCAAAGTGCCACATCTACACGTTTTTTGAACTCCTCCAGGGATGGTGACTCTGCGACCTCTCTGGGCAGCCTGTTCCAATGCTTGACCACCCTTTCAGTAAAGAAATTTTTCCTAATATCAAATCTAAACCTCTCCTGACGCAACTTGAGGCCATTTCCTCTTGTCCTATCATTTGTTACTTGGGAGAAGAGACCAACACCCACCTCACTACAACCTCCTTTCAGGTGGTTGTAGAGAGCAATAAGGTCTCCCCCACGCCTCCGCTTCTCCAGACTAAACAACCCCAGTTCCCTCAGCCGCTCCTCATAAGCCTTGTGCTCTAGACCCTTCACCAGCTTCGTTGCCCTTCTCTGGACACGCTCCAGCACCTCAATGTCTTTCTTGTAGTGAGAGGCCCAAAACTGAACACAGTATTCAAGATGCAGCCTCACCAGTGCCGAGTACAGGGGCACGATCACTTCCCTAGTCCTGCTGGCCACACTATTCGTGATACAAGCTGGGATGCTGTTGGCTTTCTTGGCCACCTGGGCACACTGCTGGCTCATATTCAGGTGGCTGTCAACCAGCACCCCCAGGTCCTTTTCTGCTGGGCAGCTTTCCAGCCACTCTTCCCTAACCCTGTAGCATTGCATGGGGTTGTTGTGACCAAAGTGTAGGACCCGACACTTGGCCTTGTTAAACCTCATGCAATTGACCTTGGCCCATCAATCCAGCCAGTCCAGATCCCTCTGCAGAGCCTTCCGACCCTCAAGCAGACCAACACTCCTGCCCAGTTTGGTGTCATCTGCAAACTTACTGAGGGCGCACTCAATCCCCTCACCCAGATCATTGATAAAGATATTAAACAAGACTGGCCCCAAAGTTGAGCCCTGGGGAACACCGCTTGTGACCGGCTGCCAACTGGATTCAACTCCGTTCACCACAAGTCTCTAGGCTCGGCCATTCAGACAGTTTTTTTACCCAGTGAAGAGTACACCCGCCTAAGCCATGAGCTGCCAGCTTCTCTAGGAGAATGCTGTGGGAGACAGTGTCAAAGTTTTTCATATACACAAAACTAAAGAAGAAACCCACAGTCTCAGTGATCTTACAAACAAATTACAAGCAACATGCAATAGTGTGATCTATAATAGAGAAAAAATTACATTGGTCAGAATGACAAAGGCTAGCACAGTATGTCAATTGACAGTATTACCTTAGAATAAAGGACTGGACTAGATGACAACCTGAAGTCTCTTTCATTGCTACGAGTATAAGATTGATCAAAGACAGGAGATGCCTTCCTGATACTGAATGAGTTTCAATAGTTAGAGGGGCAATAATGCCCTTAACAGCTTATGCACATGAGGACAGGGTGCATGTTTTGGACACAGCACTATATAGGGGTGTCTAAGACTTTTGATGGGGGGGCAAGACCTTAATGATTATTGCAAAAATAAAACATATTTTCATCCTAAGATATCTGGGGTTTACTGTATACTAGCAGTTAATGAATCCTGATAAGAGGAACCATAAATATTTGAACTCAAGTCAGATAGAGTGAGCAAGAGCCGGAGAACTACAATTAAGCAAAATCACAAAGTTTAGCAGCAAGGTGAGAACACATAAGAGATTATGAAACATGCAGTAGTACTGGGATACAACTGAAAAAAATGAAGATTAGACCACATAATATAGCTGGAATTCTGTTCCAAATGGTATAGAGAAGGAGCTCCATGGATGAGACAGGAGGATGACAGCTATGTAATGGAAGTGAATGGTGGGAAGATCCAGAAATGTGAGGGACAACACGGGACAAAGAGAGGAAAAGGAGCTTGGACTTTATGTATTTGAAGATCAAGAAAAGTAACGATTCATAAGATTGAAAGGTAGATGGGAATGTGGACAAAATACTAAGGGTACATGAGATAATTTTAGAGGTTAGCTTTTATATTGGTTGGAGGAGTTATTAGGAATGCTACCAGATAGCTGCGAAGGAGACGTGTGCTACACTTAAAGAAGAACACAAGCAGTACATGTTTGCCAAGCTAGGGAGGAAAAAATAAACTTCTGAGGTGCTTTAAAGGAATAATCAGCACAGTTGTGCACTGGAGAAGATGTACAGCAAATAGAGACTCAGAGATAAAGAGAACCTGAAAAAAAGAGAATAAGAAAGAGGAAACCTAAATATATTAACTGGGATTGCAATAAAAATCTTGCATACAGACTTATCATTGAATTATAGAATCACACTTCTTTGCTTTCTCTCTGGTCCAGTGACTCCAGTGGGACATTTTCGCTTATCTGAATAAGAGCTGAAATTCCCAAGGTGATTTCAAGTGCCTCTTGTTACAATGATGGCATAAAATCAGAGTTTGTACCTTAAATTACCACTGCTTCAGGGTATGGTTTTAAGTTCTGTTTGCCCTCTAAAGGAAAACAGTGAGACCCATGCCTCACCTAAATTAAGAAATTAAATTCAGGATTTTTGAATTTTAACTTAAACAGGCACTTAAATCAAAGCTGATGTCCTAGTGTAAGAAAGGAACATGACTTCAGACTTTCTGCACTCTTCCACTGAACTTGAAAACAGACACTTTACTCATCATTATGGATTCTCTACCAAGTGACAGCTACCCAGACATTAGGCATGGCAGCATCAAGTGTTAGGACGACGTGGTGCCTCTGCAAATGTTATGCTGTGTCACAATGTGCAAATTAAAGGGAAGTGCTCATTTTTATATTGCTATACTCTTTGAATGGGAGAAGAAAAAGACAGAAAAAAGACAGAGGAAGAAAAAGATAACAAAGAATAAAAAGAAATGTCAAGAGATCATCCTTATATGAGTTTTCATTTAATTATGACTGTCTCAATTTTCTAAAAGAAAATCAAGAGGTAAAAGTACAGGAAAAAATAATAATAATTTTTAAAAAAGACTAGGAATGGGCTAAGCTCTAGGTAGTATGATATAATTAAAAAGAGAGGTTTTTTGTAAAACTTTGATTGATTCCATGGAATTCTGTAAAAGGAATCTGAATATGCAGTTTAATGAAACATTGTGAACCAATCTGGAAACATGTGTCCAAATGTTCTATTTCTACGTGTCAAAGGAAATTTAAGTGAAATGTATTTGCAATTAACATTACCTAAATGAAGGTGTAGGTGAGCCATTTTGACCTATATTGGATTTTTATGAAAATTTTAAATACATTTTCTAAAAGAACTGAGCTTGCCTTGCCTTACAAAATACACACACAAACACATGCACACACACACACATAAAACCATATATATTTTGTGACAATATCCACAAATTTCTTTGATCAACTATTCTAAAATTACAATTTTCTTCAACCTCTCTGGAAATAAAACAAAAAAAAACCCCACCCTATACATACATAGTGCATCTCATGTGCACACCTGATTGTTTTCTGTCAGAGACCACAGAGTGAGTCAGTAAATATTTCCTATTATTTTGAATCATGAGGCCAACCTAAAGACCATTTCTCCACTGCGTGGAACACATTCAGGTCCAAGGCTAGGACCACTTTAGGGTCATCAGAAGGTTGTATGCAACAGCATCCATGCAAAGACCTAAGATTTAGTTATGCCTTTTATCTTACTCATTCTAGCACTGGTCTTTTGAACCAAAGGTTTATTATTGCCTATGTAGAAGAAGAAATAGATTAAGGAGGTACCAGAGACACAGAGCTCTATATTCTGTAGAGCCTTCTGCTCTAAACATCTATTTCCTGGTTTTCTCACAATGTCTGAAAGTGAAATTGCTAAACCCGACGATCCTTCCTGACTCTCTGTTCCCAAGTGCTGCTTTCTATTTAGTAATGACTTTATCCCCTTTACAAGCCTTACCCTTGTAAAGGATTTTTAATGACCACAATATACCAAACCCTTCTCTTTTAAACTTTGTCCCTCATATGGAACTAGGTATCCAAAATCACGCTCAGTCATTAACAAACTGTAAAGACATAATGAAAAAAATTAGTTCTGCCAGACTGCATTTAGTGTTCCACACCCTTTACAATAATGAAAAGTCCAAACTGTTGAATTACACTTCTTTACGTTAAATAGATAAACCAGGTTGGCTGAAATTCTGTGAAAAATATTCCTCCCTAACACATGTCAGGTTTCAAGCTGGAGCACAGTTTTACAGCTTGGTTATGAAACTCTATAAAAGAGGTATTTAAAATGGAAATCCTGGCAGACTTAAGGCTCACAGAGCTATTTGGATCTGCTATATTATGGTTTTAAATTAAAATGATGTTACTAGAGATGCATCAACTGGACATACACTAACACACAGGCACATTTGGGGCATTAGTCAGAAACACAGAAGTTGTAAATACATCATATTTACTGGGCTCTTGTCGCGGATGGAGTGAGGGTGCACTTCACTCGTTAGAGAGAACTAAAAATATAGTTTATTGATACAGAATAGGAAGTTAACAAAGTTCAATGCAACAGTGTTTTAACAAGATTCGATGGCAAGGTACACTTGATTATTTACTGCATAGAGGACAGGGTCAGACAAAAGTGTCAGGGAGACCCTCCCGTTGAGTCATGAGGTTCAGAAGGATCCCCTTGCTTTCTAAACTCCTTCTCAGAGAGGAGTCTAGGTGCGGCTAGATCCAGTCCTAGTCCCAGACTTGGTCAACGGTTTATATCTAAAGGATTATATGTGTGCGCAATCAATCCTTTATAACACTTAGCTAAGATTTCAAAGTTTAGCATGCTATTAGTCACTTACCGAGGATCTGTTGCGGCAAGGAATCTCTCAACCTCGAGGAATAACCTTGAGAGGCGTCCCTGCTCAAGGGGAGATCCTGGCGTGCAGCCCGCTGCCATGCAGGAGAGCTCAAAGGGCTCTTGGGCTGCTCACTATTTATGGGGATAAGATGATTGACCCATAGTCATATTTGCATGCCGACCACAGGTTTTAGTTTCTTCGGTGGGCGCATTGCACAATAGCCCTAGGCTATTGTGTTGTTATCTGTCTCCTGAATTCACTTTGAGCCAATGCAGCCATCGTGACCAGATGCATCCATTGCAATCACCGCTGGTGGTTATCACCTAAGCAGGGTTGCAGGAGATAAAGGTCGGGGGCGGGGGAAGCACACCGTCACAGCTCTGAATTATGAGAAATAAGAATACTGCTGTTTCCTTGAAACTCCAATTGCAATTTATATAGTCATTATTAAGCAATTAATGTCACTTAATATAAAGTGCTACTGCATGGATACAGCACAATAACCTTTTTTTCATTAATATTTCTTATTGTGTGTTTTAAAAGTAACTCCTGTGAGAAATTCTGGCTGCTAAATTAAGTAAATCAATTAAGAGATTATAAAATATGACCTCCTAAAACTTTTGAAAAAGAATTATTCAATTAGAAGCCTTTAATACACCAAATAATTTTGACTTATGATTTCATTCTGATTTTTTTTTAATTGCAAGAGGACTAGTCTATTGTAAAGTCTAAATATTAACTGGAATGGCATTTTTCATTCATTGAAATGGATACAGTGAGGTGGATTTTAAACGATTCACAGATCCAATTTGTAACCCTCTGCAAATATGCTTCAGCTTTGCTGCAGTTACACAGTTTTCTCCTCATTTACACATCTTACACCTTGTACCTTTTTAAGTCCCAACACCAATTGCACAACTCCGGAACCCTAGGCCAGGCCTAAGGGTACAGTTCTCTATGCATTCATTATGCTGATCCAGTAAAACTGACTGGCTCTGGAGGTTTTGTTATTTGCTGAGTCTGTGATCAGATGAAACAATCCTCTTAAAGTGATTTTAACAGTAAGAACAGCATACTTAGAGCTACGGGTTTTAAAACTATAAAGCAGTCCATATATCTCTATCTTACCTCAAGGCTTACTGTCTGCTGATACTGATGTAGAAACAGCAGGCATCTCAGTCTATTTCTCTTCAACAATTACACTCTTTTCACTTTTGATACTGTTCTTTTGAAAGGTTCTTTTACCTCCTATGTTCAAGGACCTTTTCCTATACTTACCTACTTTTAATAAATCTCAAATACTTTCTGAAGGGTGATTTATCCTAAACCATTTTTTTCTGTCAGCTTCCTATTAAACTTAAGCAATTTATTCACACAGTGCAACATCCCAGTCACCAGACAAACAGTATTCATAAATTACAGAACAGTTGCAAATCTATTACAGATTACTTGATATACCTGGCTTTTAAACATTGCAATTAAAATAAATAAAAAGTGTAACGTGTCAATGCTGCATTACTACTAAGAGTTTTGACAGTCAATTCTACCATTCAAACAATAAGTGCTGAATTTTGAAATAATAAAGACCAAGGACACAGAACATCACTAAAACAGAGAAGCTCTGGGTTTCTGGATGTTTAGTCCTCTTTGTTGCGTTGTTTGCCTTCTTATTTGGATACAATCTTACCTAAGCCACTACCTTTGTGGTTACAATAGGCTTTTCTCTTGATAAATTCTTGAACTAATCACATCAGCTCTTTTTCCTTACCATTGTTTCTGTAATTATATTCCATAAGGGAAAAAGCTTCAACAGAAGACACTCACTACAACCTCACCAAACCAGTCCTTACTAAATCTTACTTTAGTGCTGAGAATATTTTATCATCTTCCCTATTCACTGACAAGTTCAGGGCTACAGGTTTGAACTCATGTTGGGAGAGCAGGGAACTGAAATTCAGCATAGGGAAAAGTTATATATGGTAGGCTACAGTATCAGAAATGTTGAAAGACAATTTAAATTTTTAAAGACAAATGGTCTTTACTGAATTTTTGCTAGAAAGAAATCAGGTACTTCTTGACCAAGGAGGTTTCCAAATTACAAAAAGGAGAAAGGGATGGTGGCAGTGGTTCATAGCACTGACTAAAGCACTGAGGTAGCTTGGAAATATAAAAATTAAGATACAACTCATTTTCAGTTTAGTTATTTAGTCTAGCAAAATGAATACTGGTAGCACTGGTATATGATCAGCATCAAAACACGCTATAGAATTTTCATGTTTATGTCAACGTTCACTATTCCCTTAGCTACCGACACAACAAAAGTTACTGTAACTGTGAAAATTATTTTTATCCTTTCAATTAGCTATGCTATTCCATGTCTGGAAACCAGCTGATCAACATCTTTCTTGTATTGGGGCACCCAAAACTGGTTACGGGACTCCAGAAGTGATCTGACAAGTACAGTGGAGAGGGGGATAATCATTCCCCTGGACCTCCTAGATGCACTCCTGTTACTACAGCCCTTGTTGCCCTTGGTCTTTCCTGCCAGGGCACACTGCTGGCTCATGCCCAGTTTGCTATCTACTAGCACCTCCCCAGGTCCTTCTCAGCAGAGCTGCTCCCCAGACAGTCAAGCCCCAGCCTGTATCATTGCAGGGGGCCCTTCCTTCCCGGGTGCAAGATTTGGTATTTATCCTTGCTGAATTTCAGGAGGTTCCTGTTAGCCCATTCGCCCAGCCTCCTACACCCTTCTGAATGGCAGAGATTATCAAGTGGTCCTCCCACTTTGACGTCACCTGCAAATTTGATGAGGGTTTACTCCATATCCTGCTCCAGCTCAGCTTCCTGCAATCTGAGTTGAGGAGCTGTGCTGGTTTTGACTGGGATAGAGTTAATTTTTTTCATAGTAGCTAGTATGGGGCTATGTTATGGATTTGTGCTGAAAACAGTGTTGATAATATAGAGATGTTTTAGTTACTGCTGAGCTGTGCTTACACAGAGTCAAGGACTTATCTTCTTCTCACACCGCCCCGCCAGTGAGGAGGCTGGGGGTGCACAAGAAGCTGGGAGGGGGCACAGCTGGGAGAGCTGACCCAAACTGGCCAAAGTGCTATTCCACACTATATGATGACATGCTCAGCATATAAAGCTGGGGGAAGAAGAAGGAAGGGGGGACAGGGGATGTTCAGAGTTATGGTGATTGTCTTCCCAAGTAACTATTACGTGCAATGGAGCCCTGCTTTCCTGGAGATGACTGAACACCTGCCTGCCCACGGGAAGTAGTGAATTAATTCCTTGTTTTGCTTTGCTTGCGTGCGCGGCTTTTGCTTTAGCTATTAAACTGTCTTTATCTCAACCCACGAGTTTTCTCACTTTTACTCTTCTGATTCTCTCCCCCGTCCCACTGGGGGGGAGTGAGCGAGCAGCTGCATGGGGCTTAGTTGCTGGCTGGGGTTAAACCACGACAGGTGCCTTATTCTCTTTCTTGACCAAGCCATAGAGACTTAGATGATATTAAAAAGTTAGATATTTACAGTAAGCATTTACAGATGCTTACAGCAGCCTTTGGAAGATGCTGCCCTGTTTTTTCTCTTCTTTAAAAACAATTAAAAAAACAAATAAAAATAAAATCTGAGACTGACATTTCAATCAAGTACAAAAGCTCAGTTTCTTACTTCTTTTTTCCTAGTTTCTACCGGCAGCATCAATACTCCTACTGTCATTTTAAATACCAAAGAAGCCATCTGCTCTCCCAATACACACAAACAAAGTATCTGCTTTTTAAAAATATAAATGAAACAATAGAGATAATAATTGCTCTGCACGTTTATAATAGTAATGAGCATAATCCCTCAGATTTTAGGACACCTCTCTTACACAAGGCAGAAAAAAACATTATTATAGAGGGACTGTCCTTGTGTTATATTCCTGTTAATGTAAAATGTCATCCTAGTAGAGTTTATTCATTCATTAAATTCAAATTTTCCAAAGTTTAAAATTATTCTGAAAACTCATGGCACCCTGTTCCTGTTTAACCAAAGCAGACACTTTTAAAATATACTAATATGTTGATATTTTAAAAAATATACTAAAGGGGATGATAATTTGAGGGTCCTTTTAATAAACATATGGTGTTTGGCAGTTTTTAGTCATGGTTCTGAATATGACTCTGACTGATCTATTGAGGCCATGATAAACTTACACATTTCCATCCACAATTTAACATTATTTAACCTATAATTATTCCAACTCAGTGCCAATGGCAGTAGCTACTGTTTGCATGACATGCAAACAACCACATGATCCTGAAGCTTTAATCCACATTTGTCCAGCTGTCTTAACTCTCCTCAATTCTGATGACATTGTCTTTGCCAACCATGCACCATAATTTACATAAAACTAGTATTGTTGCATGAAGCATAAGCAGTATCTTTCATTGACCTGAATTTTTTTGCCCTTAAAAGCCGTGGCAAAATTATGATTAACTTAAATGAGAATGTAAGAGGTCTCTCAGTCCTTGGTTATGTGAGTCTGAATAAGATTCCAGTTTAACACATTCCTTGAGGCATGGATCTACTATATCTAGCCCAGTTGCTGCATTCTTTAAGACTAGCTATGCAAGTAACTAAGCAGAGTATCTCTAGAAGCGCAAGCAGAGTGCACCTCTGTGTCACCGTTACAAACCATTGCTATGGTCAGATAGTTTTGAACTGTGAGTCACATAAAATGAAGTGTGATAAGTTGCAGTCTGCCTAATAAACGGTGACTCTGCAGTCTTGGCTTGTGACTCTTATAGTTAATATTCCTGAACTAGTCCTACCTGACTTTAAAAACAAACAAACAAACAAAAACCAACCAAAACAAAAAAAACCAAACCAAATCAAAACAAAAAAAAAACCCCAACCAACCAAAACTTCTTGGAAAATTAGCAAGGTGTTCATTCCAACAGAGGGAGCAATATCCATTACACAAAATGAATTCAGTGGAATTTATTCAATTTTCCAAAGAGGTTTTAGAATCCTTTGTCTCTAGTTTTGCTTGAATTCAGCTGTGTCCTTGATCTATTTTTAAGTGGTTGTGATTTTTCTGGAGTAGAGCTTGCTATGTCAATTTACTGGAACAAATGGTCCTTCTGTTTCCCTGTGAGATTTCTATACCTCAAAGCAATTTGTCCCCCACTTATTTTGAACTCTCTCATATTTTTTCTACTATGTTGTCACTGATTTGTGTTTCAAGTTTCATGAAGAACTATTTGCTTTTTCTTGTAGAAACTTAGTTCTTTAGAGTCCTTTTGTAGCTTTGCTCTCCTGCTGGGTATTTTTAAGTTTTTTCTTCTTCTCAAAGAAGAAGAGTAGAAAAAGTTTTGGTTTCCAGTTGATAAGATTTGGTCTATCATCACACAAGTTTTATATTCTTTTAACCTTCTAGCTGTGTACTAGTGGCATCCTGCTAAGTCAGTATTTTACCTTATCACTTACATCTTCCTGAAATGCATTTATTTCAGAATTTGAAACTATGCTGTCTCTTTTGCTTTACTGAAAGTGCTCATTAGAGTCTTATTAGAACATGTTTTCAAAATTGTTTTGATTTTTTATGCACCAAAAGTTGTGATGATAAGTACATAAATTGATGGTGCACAAAGACAAATGGCCATGCCCTTAACAAATTCAAATATATTTCACTTTCATAGTCTGAATTTTGCAAAAGCAGGGATTATAATTTTCAGTAATGGATAACAATAAAAAAAATACATTATTTGTTCTGCTTATCTAAGTATCTCAAAAGGCATTTCAAATCAATTGAACAATGGGAAAAGTTTTCAGTTGCTCCTGTTGGATCAGCTGTATATTTTTCCTGACATTTTGTTTCCCTTAGTAAAAATGCAAATTTCATGCAACTTGTGAGCCACTCGTAAGTACAACGTTTTTTCACACGACCCACCTGCTTTCTTTAGCTAAAATCAGGAAGAAGATGTAATTCTGGCTTATGACAGAGAAAGGCTGATTGTGATTAGTGAACAGGCAACCAATCAACCTTCAGATTCCAGCCAGAAGGCAAGGAACTGAGGGAAGCAGACAAGCAGCTGTGAGAGTGGGAACAGAAAAGGAGGGGATCCTGGGCTGCCTCTCTCACCAACAGAAAACCAACAGAAAACCAAGGTTAGATCCTCATCCAGGTGCAGCTTTCCCAGTTTGAAAACAGCATGCACCATGCCACCCATTTCCAGCCATTTTCAGGTCCTGTAAACCTAGTTTCGACAGAAAGAGATTGAAGATGGACACTGCTCTGATCCCATCATCATGATAGTTTAAAATTTATGAAGGAAGGAGTCCTGAAAGTCAAAGTCCAGAGTCACAAAGAAGCCAATCGTATTTCAAGCTTGAAGGAAACAATGAACGACTTTCTAAAAATTACACCTTGCAAGTCTAATATACCACACAGGTAAAATCAGTGACAATACCATCACAGTCCAGAGGAATTTTTAGTGGGATAAAGTTGCAGAAGATGATGAATGAACTGTTGGCCTAAAAGCAAATGGGACACAGCTTAATTTTCAGCGGTGTTGGTGCACAAACTGGAGTAATGCTCCCTGTAGTAATATTACTACTGAATAATATAAAATAGTACAAGGGCCAGGGTCTGCAAGATAAACAAGTAAAACAAAGATCTAACTACAGTCAGTGAATCTATGTCCAAAGACAGAGCATGTCTGGATTCATCTAAGGTAATGTTAGACACTCCACTGAGGCACTTAAGTTAGATATACAGATGCCCAAAGCATTCTCTGTAGTTGCTGAGAAGATGCAAATGTTTTTAGAGGGCATTTAAAAACTCCTGACATCTGACTTTCCTTTCAGAATACCCATCTCTTTGCAATGGAAATAGAAACAGCCTTGGGCAAGTTAGCTCCTAATTTCATGATTATCTGCCTAAAATAGGGAGACCTAAAATCAGTCAAGGACTATATTTGTTAAATGTTTGCTGATGTAACTTGGGAAAAAAAGCAGTTTATAACTGCATTGTGTTATGCACAGTCTTCTAATCTTGAGTGGTCTTTTGAGGAAAAAGGAATCAAAATAATTGAGGAAAGAAACAAAAATGTTTTCTAAGGGATGGAATAATTTTTACCAATATGGTAAGAACCGTTTCTACTATAGTGAAAGTGTAAAAAAACCAATTTTTTAACAAGCTGAGGAAACAACAGGATGCATACATCAGTTGGTCCAAAATAGGAAAAGAATGATAGATTTTCTATTTCTATGAAAACCCTCCAAATTAGTCAACTATCTCAATAAAAAGAGCTTTTTCTAAGTCTTAAAAGGAGAACACTTTTAAGTCAAAAAAAACACAAAATTAAAAAAATAAATCTACGTTTGATATGTTAGTAAAGATTATAATTGTTAGAAAAACAGAGCATATTTTGTGCACATTTGTAACATCAGACTGCTTATTGGGCTATGTTCAGTAACCCCAATAAAAATGGAAGAATATAACTCTGTTTTGATGCTGTGGAGAAAAACTTCTAAAACTTCTCAAAAGGTAAATAACTCAGTCCTCAAATTTCTTTGGCCATTAGACTCACCTTATGGAATTGGAGAGCTCGTGAAGTTGAGAACAACTGGCAAAGACAGTGCTAAGATCTACAGAGGAGTGATTTTGCTCCATGGAGAAACAGTAGGACAAAATAAATGCAATGAGCCATTAACAGAATTGCACAGAATGTTTGCAGTTGGAAGGCATCCCTGGAGGTCATCTGGTCCAATGCCCCTACTCAAGCAGGGACACCTAGAGCCAGTTGCCCAGGACCACATCCAGGCAGCTTTTGAATATCTCCAAGGATGGAGACTGCAAAACCTCCCTGGGCAACCTGTGCCAGTGCTTGGTCACCCTCACAGTTAAAAAGTGTTTCCTGATGTTCAGACAGAACCTCCTGTGTTTCAGTTTGTACCTGTTTCCTCTTGTCCTGTCACTGGGCACCACTGAAAAGAGGCTGGCTCCATCTTTTTTACATCCTCTCTTCAGGTATTTATATACATTAATATGATCCCCCCTTGAGCCTTCTCTTCTCTAGGCTAAACAGTCGCAGGTCTCTCTCTTTCCTCATGTGAGAGATGCTCCAGTCCCTTCATCACCTTTGTGGCCCTTTGCTGGACACTCTCCAGTATGTCCATGTCTCTCTTGTACTGGGGAGCCCAGAACTGGATGCAGCACTCCAGGTGTGGCCTCACCAGTGCTGAGTAGAGGGGAAGGATCACCTTCTACAACCTGCTGGCGACACTCTGACTAATTGCAGCCCAGGATACTGTTAGCCTTCTTTGCTGCAAAGGCAAATTGCTGGCAAAGTGAGTTGAATAGAAAAGCCACAATAAGGCTCCTATTTCTCTTCACTTATGGTAGGCAAATGGAATCTGAAACTGACCATGAATCATTTATTACCATTTTTTAAAGACCTTTACAATTTACTTCCTCCACTCAGAAATATAGAACCAAGTTTCCCAAAGTATTTTCCAGTATTTGCAGATTGAATAAAGGAAAGTACTAGATGATGCAGATATAATCTCTTGAACATTAAACAAAAATCAGCAAGGTGAAGTCCAGAACACAATGATGTATATATTAATTATTATTATTTCCAAAAGTGTATCCAAAGAGGAAGTATAGGCTATGATTAGCAGAAGTATTTCTCAGGAAAAGACAAATTAGTATTAGTATTAGTATTAGTATTAGTATTAGTATTAGTATTAGTATTAGTATTAGTATTATTAGGACGGAGAAAAGGAAAATTAGTTGATGCTGTCAGTGCAGTAGTAGAACTATTCCCAAGCACTATTTCTGACTTAATACAAATGTTGTTATCAAACTAAGTCTTGTCTGAGAGGGTGATAAAGACTTACAGAAATATATTTTAAAAGTAACATTTAATTTATGGAATAAAAATAAAAAGAACAGGTCAGAGATTTTAAATCCTCACCCAAAGTGAACAGTATCACTTTGGAAGCTGCAACATAGTTTATTGCACATCAGAAATGCAGATCAAATCAAGCATATAAAACACCCATGGAAGAGAGAACATTGGACCTTAGAGAATAAACGTTAGAGACAGAGAAATGTTCATCTTGGCTGGGAAATAAGCAACTGATCAAGCCTAGACTAGAATTCTCATGTCCTTGAACTAGTCTTCCTATAAGAGAAAGATTTGCAGCTAATCAGAGCTGTCAAATCCATTTTCACCAGGTATGGCATAACCGTCATGGTAGCATTTGACAATGAAATATAATTTCTTGATGATTAATTGTGTTTTAAACACAACATAGTTAGTGACAGAACACCAGTAATCTCCCTAACCAGTGTGTGGAGAAAAACAATGTCGAAGAGAGGAGCAGATGTGAAAAGGAGCAGAGCATAACTTTGATGCATATTTGACATTATGACACCATGTACGAGCTCTGATGAAGAATGCGTTGCTACCTTCTGAAAATGTGCTCACTGTAAATTAAAGAATAGTAGCCCTTTAGAAATTATGGACAGAGATATTAAGCCCTGCTTCACTGATTAGGGAATGTGGAAATTACCACCAACTCCTGAAATTATGTAAATGTTTGCAATGGAAAGCCACAGATCCAAACAGGATATTAGAATGATAGAAACATAGGATGGTTTGGGTTGGAAGGGACCTTTAAAGGTCATCTAGTCCAATCCCCCAAAGATCATCTAGTCTAATCCCCCCTGCCATGGGCAGAGACTAGATCAGGTTGCTCAAAGCTCTGTCCGCCCTGACCTTGAA
Organism: Ciconia boyciana; assembly: GCF_034638445.1. NCBI lineage: Eukaryota > Metazoa > Chordata > Aves > Ciconiiformes > Ciconiidae > Ciconia > Ciconia boyciana. The sequence goes on from NC_132938.1 coordinate 25,141,407, forward strand.
CACTTCCAGGGATGGGGCATCCATGACTTCTCTGTGCAACCTGTTCCAGGCTCTCATCACCCTCATTGTAAAGAATTTCTTCCTTATGTCCAATCTAAATCTACCCTCTTTTAATTTAAAACCATTACCTCTTGTCCTATCACAATAGGCCCTGGTAAAAAATCTTGCTCCATCTTTCTTGTAAGTCCCCTTTATATGTTGAAAGGCTACCATAAAGTCTCCCTGGAGCCTTCTCTTCTCCAGACTAAATAACCCCAACTCTCTCAGTTTTTCTTCATAGCAGAGGTGTTCCAGCCCTCTGACCATTTTCATGGCCCTCCTCTGGACCCACTCCAACAGGCCCATGTCTTTCTTGTGCTGGGAGCCCCCAGAGCTGGACGCAGTACTCCAGGTAGGATCTCATGAGAGTGGAGTAGAGGGGCAGAATCACTTCCTTCAACATGCTGGCCATACTTCTCGATATGCAGCCCAGGATACAATTGGCTTTCTGAGCTGCAAGCGCACATTGCCAGCTCATAACCAATTTTCATCCACCAATATCCCCAAGCCCTTCTCCACAGGGCTACTCTCAGTCCATTCATCATGCAGTTGGTACTGATACTGAGGATTGCCCAAATCCAGGTGCAGGACCTTCCACTTGGTCTTGTTGACTTCATGAGGTTCATACTGGCCCACTTTTCAAGCCTGTCAAAGTCCCTCTCAATGGCATCCCTTCTCTCTAGTGTATCAGCTGCACCACTCAGCTTGGTGTCATCCGCAAACTTGCTGAGGGTGCACTCAGTCCCACTGTCTATGTCATTATAAAGGTATTGAACACTACCAGTCCCTATACAGACCCCTGAGGGACACCACTCTTTACTGGTTTCCATTTGGACATTGAGCTGATGACTGCAACTCTTTGGATGTGGCCATCCAGCCAATTCCTTATGCATCCAATAGTCCATCCATCAAACCCATACCTCTCCAATTTAGCAGCAAGAATGTTGTGGAGGACTGTATTAAAGGCCTTACAGAAGTCCAGGTAGATGACACCCATAGCTCTTTCCTTGTCCACTGATGCAGTCACTCCATCGTAGAAGGCCACTAGAATAGTCAGGCATGATTTGCCTTTGGTTAAGCCATGTTGGTTATCTCTAATCACCTCCCTGTCTTCCACATGTTTCAACATGTCTTTCAGGAGGCTCCATTCCATGATCTTCTCAGGCACTGAGGGGAGGGTGGCTGGTCGGTAGTTCCCACAGTCCTCCTTTTTACCCTTTTTAAAAATGGGTGCAATGTTTCCTTTTCGAGTCACTGATGACTTTACCTGACTGTCATGACTTTTCAAATATGATGGAGTTCATATGATGTTTTATATTATGGAGTTTATATTATGTTTATGTTATATTATTTGGAGTTTCAAATATTATTTGGTTTATAAAAGATCACTTTGCTCTCACATATGACAGTACATATATAAATACTTGAAAAAGACTATACAAGTTACTTACATTGAAAAACAAAATAGAAACCTCAGTAAAATGTGAAGGAATTCCACTGACAGATTTATGTTTCATCTGTTTCTTTGTAATATTAATTTGTAGTTTTACCTGGATGCTATATTCTGTGGCAGCACAGTCATTTTCTATTCATAGAAGACTAAAGTCTTGTACTACCTAGGAGCAGAAGAAATTCAACAAGAAGTTGTTACAGTGAAGTATAATTGTGGAATGGGTGCTCTTTTTTGGTAGCTTCAGAAGTGCTCTAAAAGTTTATTTATTCCATATGATTGGGAGTCTTGAGTGACAAGGCTTCTGGTTTTGTGCTTCGTCAATGCTTGGCTGAATGTAAAAGTTTCAGGATGTTCAGTGCAACATTCAAAACTAGCTTTGATGCAGTTTTGGATCAGAAGCTTTGATGCTTGACTGTCGGCAGAAGCTTCTTTCAAAGTTAGTCATTATAGGAAAACTTCACTAGAAAATCTTATATAAAAATATATTTTTAAAGCCTTATATATATGTATAAACCTTATATATATAAAAACTTTTATGTATGTGTGTGTATACATTCCAGGGAATGAATGGTGATTCTTGATATCAAGAAACTATATATACACAAATAAATATGCTATGAATATATATATACACACACATATATATATGCATGTATGAAACAGAATATGGGGCCTGATAGGTCATATGGATAATCTTTCACACACTGACTGCCAAGTAATATGAAAATGTTCATAAGCGTTAATAAATGTGATACATTTTCTTACATGTACAACACAGATCTGAAAATTATCCATAAAGTAAAAATCTTTGGTCTTAACCTTACTCTCCATTGAGAGAAAATAGTACATGCATCATTCATTGGGCATAGAAGTTTTTAAGTAACAAAATATTGAAAAAATAAACAGATAGATGAAACTCTAATCATCATTTTAATATTTAATTTTGGTTTTAATTTTTTTGATGATTTCATTTCTGAAAATACCATTCCAAATAATGCAATGTCTATGTCATTGAGATTATTCTGGAATTCTTCTCTCCAATACAGTGATGCTTGAATGACAGAACCAGGTAGCATTCCTGCCAAAATAAAAAGCCTATTTATAGAATATACAGAGTTGGAAATTATAGTCATACCCCAAAATATAGACCAAGAAACTGAGTATGGATTTCCTGAATGAACTGTTACATTTAATGGCTAGCATTGTCTCTAAGTAGCTTTTCATTTCCTAATCAACATCTTCTTAGCAATCCTATGCCCATTACATTCAATCATAGTTTATTGAGCTCCAGTTAGTTTGTCTGGACATTTTTAGAGTGGATCTGGGATGGGGCAGATGAAAGTACACATAGAGCAGATGGTTTGGGGCAGAATCCATTAAAGAATATGTATGTTTCAGCTCTAATTACTGAAACAGCATAGAGTATATTATATAGTATTGCAAAGGAAAATTATTCCTGGCAAAAACCATTGTATCAAAACTTATTTAATTCTGGTCAAGGTCTTATAAAAATAATTGTTCAGATTAAAGGAATACCAGAAAAAGAGGCAATGAAGAAATCATATTTTGGAATTAATATGGTATTTAGGCTGCCATTATCAAGTATGAAAAAAACGCATTTAATGAATCTGCTAGTCCCTTTAGTAAAACCACAAATGAACATTTAGTACAGATAGTGTATTACAAATGCAATAAAAGAAATCAAATCCCAACCATTGCAGTTATCACAAAACCAGAAAATTTAAAAAGTGGTTCACACTTGCTATTTAAAGAGAGTCATTAATGTTTGTAAATGCATGCCCCCACTACTCCTTGTACCATCAGAGTAACTCCATATCCAGCCATCATATGCCTCTTTTTCCCAAGTGCTCCTAAAAAACTTAATCAATAGATTCAATTTGATTTGTGAAATAGTATCCATTCATTTTTAAATATCTCTTTGTTTTCTGGCCTTAGTAAATTAATCATGTCATTCTGTTTTGTGAGGGAGGATTGTTGAACTGTTCTTTATGGTCAGCTAAAGTTTTCCAGCAGCTCTGTCATTCTGCTAAGTCCTTATGGACAAATTGGTTTGTTTGTTCTTACTTCACCACCTGAAAGGTGAGTCTTCATTACACTCCATTCAGATGTCTCAGGATCATCTTAGGGTAAACCTGCTCCTGATAACATCCTTGAATGGTTCTTCCTTTATTACTGTTCTCAACAACTATTTTGCTTGGTGTTCACCAAAGGACTAAGTCTGCACCCACATCTTCTGTCTCACCTACCAGAAAGTGTTGAAAAGTCTCACTGCTGATGTTTTCCTGAAAGGATGATTATGTCTCTAATCCCATTTACAGAGACTGTCTACATAATACTTGTGTCCTCCCTGTGATTCCTCCTGGATCTTGGTTGTTCCAGTTAATGACAACGTCTTTGTCTGGTCACTTGTAAGGCATCTATCTATTCACAATGCTTACCAACACTTAATTATATTTTATAACTTGTCTTCTCACCAAAATTTTCAAAGGCAGTTTTAAAACATGAACAGCTATTGCAATGCATCTGTGATTGTGTCTCATTGAAAAGACCAAATGCTTGCACTAAAGCCTGAGTTTTCAAAGTATTTCTTTCACATAAGTCTTGTAAAATGAGAGACTTTCTCTGCTAGTTGCTGGTTAATATTTATTTGCTCTTCTTCTGAGATAAAACGGAAGAATTTCTAATCCAGCAAACTAAGGTGTAACTTCTGTGTAAGTAATTCACCTCTTGCTATTGCTGAAACGTACATTGCTTCTATACTGTGCCAGAATGGCAGTGGGAATTGTTCTTCTGACAATTTCTAAGAAAAACCTGGCAGATGATTCTTCACTTGAGCCAGAAAAACAAAAACACATTAAAAAAATCCTCGAATATGCCTATTTGTTTTAGGTAGTTATATAGCTGGATTTGCTTTTTACCTTTCAATGAATATTTTAGCAAAAGAACAAATTGTATTTGCAGTTGAAGAAAAAATATGGTTGGGAAACACACTGCCACAACCCATCTTTGAGGGGTATCACCTTATATCTCCAAACAGTTCTAATACTTTTGTGTATGTGAAGCTTGTATGTAATTTCAGATACTGATTCTGTGTTATTATCTGACCTACTAGATGACAGGAAGTAGATCATAAGTATCCTGGATTAAAGACTAGAGTTTATGAAGGACCAAGCTTTTTACGTTGGTCAACACACATAACAAAGGGACACACATAACAAAGCTTGTTATTATTTTGAGAAAGTCCAAGTTATTTACATAGTTTCTAATGCAAACCTTATAACAATTTGTCTTTTAATAATGTATTTCTTGATATTTATAGAAGATTATTTTTAGACAATATTAACATGTTTATAAAATTCTTAAGGACAGATAAAATAATTTTACTATGGATATTACTCAAGTGTTAATTTTAATAGCTTTCCTGGAAAATTGGTATACCCTTTTTGCCTGAACACTATCTCCCTAAACTAACGTACCAATTTATAAATAAGCATTAACAGTATTTTAATTTTCAAGTACTGTACCAGAATTGAATTTTACCTTGTGGAAATTTGTTTAATAATTTGCTGAAGTGGACTATAGTAAGATTTATTCAAAGCATATGAGTCTCAGTAAATGACAAACAAGACTACTTAAAAAAAAATTTCTATGTGCATCAAAAAGCAAAAATTTTCCCTGCTATTTGCAGAGAAAATTTTCCCTACCAAAATTTAAGCTTTTTATGAATGAACAGTGTGGAAATCTGCCAAATATGAAACAACTTTAGCTCTCCCAGCTTTCAATAGAAGAAGCAAACTGACCTTTCTAACTCAAATAATAGATGTTGGAAGATATCAGAATTAGGACCATAGGATTGGAAGGAATTGACAAGACTACTTGGTCTAGTCCTTGATAAAGATGAAGAAGTTTAGTTATAGGATGATTCCCAGCAACTTTTAACAAGCTTAAGACATAGTATAAGTCCAAAAATCACAACTAATAACGCCACTGAAAAAGATCGGGTAAGATAATGGATATAGGTTCTTTTAAATCCCTGCAACACATCCTGCCAAGACTGCCACTTCTGTAACATTCAGAGAAAGGTCCAAATGCAGTAGTTCAGGGAAAAGCAAAGAAACAAAAATTCTAAAAGCAGCAAGGAAGAAAAACATATTTGTGACCCACAAGCAACAGCAGAAGCCCTATCGCATGCTTGCACAATATGTATTTCTAATCCATAACATTAATTTAATTTAGCATTATAAAGAAAACAGAAATCCAGAAGCTTCAATAACAGCAAAATCAGATGAAAGCTCTATTAGCTTAAGAGAAAGAACAACAGAGTTTTGTAACAAATCTAGAACCAATATTTTATCACAGGAAAACACAGATAAGATTTTTCAAGACAATTGAAACTGTAGATGTGGCCAAACACAACTTACGTTTCCAGAGTGAGCAGTTCCCTAACTAGATTAGGTAGAAGTCAAAGTGGTTTATGTTGTTCCTGAGAACACAATTGTCTCCATTGGCCAGATAGAATTTTCTTATTCAAAATCATGAGTGTTTATAAAGCAGCGCCAAAGTGTGGGTTCCTTCAATTAGAGGAACCAATTACAATACAGAGAAAAAGGGGAAGCTGCCTTCTGCAGGCACATAGGCCTAAAAGATTCACAGAAAACTCCATTCCCTGAGAAAATTGTTAGTCTTTTTATTTTAATGTGGATGGTCCTGGCTGGTTTGGGACAGTTGGCAGCTCTGAAATAACAAAGCAAACAAGTAGTAATATTAAAATGGAGCTGGGAACATAAAAAGGAACAGAAGTAAATTGCCTTGAATGCATTGAACCAAAATGAAAAGAACTTGTTGAGACCCAATTCCATGTCTATTCTAGAAACACTTAACTATATCCTTAACTTGAATTACATATCTAAGTCCCATTGCATACAACTGGAATTCTTTTGGAGTTAAGGATATGCTCAAATGTTTTGCTGACTTGAGGCATAAAGAAGCAGAAAACTTTATTTTCTGTGTAACCCCATATAACTAAAGGGAGATGACAGCTGGTGGGTGGAATTAATAACAGTAAATCCAATCCCATTTTGCCTTTTATGTCCTTTGGTGTCCTTGTGTCCACAGTTTATTGTTCTAGGCACAGATGTCCTCTCAGGAAGACTATTATATGTTTTAACAAACTCATCTTACAGTATTACAGTCCTACGTGTTCTACTTTCTGTCCCCGACCGCACCTTCCAGACAGTCATTCTTTCATGCTGCCAATAGTTCTGATCTGCTCAAGTCTACTACTGTCCCAGTAAATCAATATCTTAGCCAATTTCTCAAGACTGTGTGGCAATGAGAAGTAGCTTTTTGTTCTCATTCAATAACTGTTCTTGCTCCAGTCATCCTTCCTACCTACCACTGAATGGAGAGACTCTGGAGTCAGTGTGTGTCAAGACTTAGCAGGGCTGTGCCAAAAAGTCATCAAGCAAGAGACACAGGCTAGTTCTTCAATTCAACAGCCATACCAGAAAGAGTATAACGAAAGCAACATCCTGGAATCAATAAAGCAGAACTGAAGTAACAGAGATGTGTGATGAGAAGAGTTGTTAGATGAGCCAAGAAACAGCCTGGGATTAGTAGAAAAAAGAAACTGTCATAGAGAGCATTAAAAGACTTTTACAGCCACCTGAGGTTGAAGGACACAACAAATGGAGAAAGCAGTCATGGTTAAAAGAGAAGGAGTTTGAGAGGAAAAGCAAATGGAAGGAAACTATATTTTCAAAAGGTGTTAGGTTTCTTGGTTTTCTTTTTTTTTCCTTTGAAGGATCATTGAAATATTTTATATGTATATAAGTGACTTTTAGATTATTTTTCTATGACCTTTACTCTGATCCTACTCAGAAATCATAAAAAAATATATAACCTAAAATCCATCAGGCAGTGTATGTAAACCCTTTGTAGCAAGAAGCAGAGGAAAAGGTAACCCCCTTTGAATAGGCAGTGGCATACAAGCCTCATTAAAGTGTGGGAACTCGTACCTCACCAGAACCTCAGGGAGCCTCTTTTCATGGATGAGAAAGTTCCCTATTCTTTAGGGAAATTTAACTGCCCTCTCAGCAAAGATTAACATTTCCCAGGTCCACTCAGTTGCTACTGTGTGGAATGTTTTACCTTCTGTAACATATGCAGTTTTAGCTTCTGTAATGTGTAACAAGGAAAGCAGTATGTTGGCATTGAGGAGGTGATTTTCATGTAGAAGACAGATGAAAAGAGATAGTCAAACATTCTTAATCTAAACCTATAAAGTTAAATTCCAATTTCTTCCTTTTGCCACTTCTATGTGTAACAAATTTGGAAATAAATTTTGAAATAAATTCAGGGTAATTGCAAGACTAAGTTGCCAGCATGCATCATTTCTATCTGATGTTCATAGTGCAACTAAATGCTAGCAGAATACATATTTCTGCAGAGTTGCTGTAAACCCTGATTGTATATTGGCCTTTTAAAAAAAAAAAATCATATGGTTTGAAGGGTTTCAAAACATAGTTCAACCATGAAAGTTATATTTTTCAATTTAAACTATTTTAGGACCTGATATTTTAAACTTTTAAAAAACAAACTGTTAAGTAGAACTTGAGTCAGAGAACAAATAGCATTAGTCAGATTTACACTGGATGGTAATTTATAGTGGCTATGCTGCTTAATACCCAGTAAATAAATTCTATGCCCTATACACCACTTAGGGATTTAATTTATCATGCTCCAAAGTAAAAAATAAGATGGAGAGAAATGTACAAACCTAGAATAACTTACACAGGGTTTGTCTGAAGTATCATAGACATGACTTCTGACTTTATGTTTTCATTTAAACACATTAATTGCATGTAATTTGCATTTTTAACTCTTGTATGAATGTTGCAGAAAAAGCACAAATATTTAACAAAACCCTCAGATTTTTCTGTGGCACTGTTGGAAAAACCTTAGCAATGGACAGTACCACTGCCTACAAGTAATTCAGGGGTGCTGCCTGCTGGATCCTACCAGTGCTTTTGAGGACAGTCATTGCAACAAATAATCATGGAAGAACCCAGCTACTAGAACTGTTAGCTGCTTCTTAGCTTCAGACAGTGTATGTTGACACTGTCATGTGAGCATTAGAAAGGAGAAAAAATTACCAAGGAAGTGTAAATTCTTGGTTTTCAGTACTACACAGTTACTAACTGTGCTGAACCTACTCCAACATATAGAATATCAAAGAAAGACCTATAATTACTAATAATAGTGTCATGCCTTCCATGATAAGAGTTCATTGAAGATTATGAAGTTTTCATGGTTCAGTTGTTACATATTGAAGATAGAATGATATAGGTCTTTAATTACTGTATTCCTTGTGGAAAGCCCAAATAACAGGATCTGAAATAGTTGAAAAACTTCTTATGCATGTTCTCTTAAAATCTAATGAAATTGTGAAGCATTTTTTTAGCTTATGAAATGTCTTTTAGCATTTTTTTCTCCTGCAGTCTAATAAGAATACTATAAACGGCACCGATGTTCCATTTGCTAGATCAGCTTAATCTACCTGAAAGTAATCAATTCCGTTCAGTTAAAACTCACATTCTTTTAAGAATTCAGAATATATTAACAGGGAATAAGGCATTTCAGATATTAAATGTCAATTTTGATCAATCTTGATGGCAGATTACTCTTAGTACCTTCCTGTTTGGAATCTGATCTATTGCTTTTTAATTCACAGGCTTCTGAGACAAAGCCAGCATATTTACATAGTAAATCCATTGCAGTCTTGGACCTGCCAATATTGTAAGTATTCAAAGATTAATTAAGGTATGGTGGTGATTAGAAGCCTACTTTGGAGATAAACACACTTTGCTAGAGATACAATTATAAAAGAAAGAGTTCCCACTCTCCTACAGATTTTTAATCTTGTATTATGAGAGACCACAGATCAACATTTAGAAAAATAAAGTGGCTATATATGGGAAAACTGCAGTAATGTAGACTTTACTGAAAATATCTCCTAAGGGAAAATCCACTCTGGTAGGTTTGTTTGTCCATCTCCCCCCTACCCCCTTTTTTTTTTTGAAGGGATGTGGCACTTTTCTATGATTGTTTCTGTTAGAGAAGGACAGAGGAGTGAAATGTTAGTAGTTGTTGTTACATAGAAGAACAAATGGCTTTTAAAGCTCAAGTTAATGAGGAATCTTCAAGACTCAAAACAAACATAGAAAAGGTAGATCTCTCAGCCCCAGAAAGTAATCCCACTTTTCCTAGCCATTATGTCGTAGTTACCTTACTGATCCCAGGATCAGACCTGGCCCCTGCTGAAATCAGTCAATGAGGTACCCTTCCCCTTACCTAACCTTCTCTTTGTCTGAGAAACAATATTAAAAATACTGCCTGTAACCAAAAGGAACTTAATCTAACTTGTATTTCCTGAAGTAAGTCCAAGAAACAGCTTGACTGTAATAACACACTTAGTCACTTTCTTATTATGGAGTGTGAGTGTGTGACATTAAGTTCCCCTTGGCTTTAATAATATATTCTGAAGACTGTTAATTAGTCAAGCTAAATTAATTATCCAAATACATAATATTTGCTATACCCAGCAATTCTATGCCTATCAGAGTCTTCCAAAACCAGTTGGCAGTAACAAAAAAATCTGAAATACTTTCTTAATGCTGTACAATATCCTTTAAGGGGAGCCCACAATCTTTAAATACTAGATTCAGAGGACCAACTCCAGCCTTTGGGTAACAGTTGCAGCAGGCTCAATAGCAACAAAGAAGACTTGACCATTTGTATTCAATACTATGAAAGCCAACATATTTCTGGATTCAGCATCTCATTATTATTGGATAAGCATTAAGGAACGATAATAAACAATTTACTTTAGCTGTGTTTACCTGAACTAACATTAAGATTTTCAAAAGGGAGCAACTCCCCAAAATGGAGAGATCCTGAAAAAATAAAATTACAGAAGACAAACTAGTGGGTAATATTTTCTCTGATAGTCAGAAAAATAATAGCAATTATGACCCTGCCAAAAGATTTCGGATCAGAATCACGATCCATTTCTCACTGACTGATATCTAACTGAGCTGCAGCTTAACAGCATGTACTGCTCAACTGTTTTCTTGAAGTTGTTCTGCTGCCTGAAACTCTGCCTCTGTGCATATATATGTAGAACCATTTCATTACTGATGAACAGAACACCAGCATCCTGAAATTAAACAATCCTCCAGCTGAATCCTGAGGAAAGTAACCTAGCAAAGACTCTCAAAGCATGCCTACCAGTTCAGGATACCTTGAAAATAAATTCCTAAAAAGTGATAGAAACTGTTATTTTTTCTGAAAGCAGTCTGGCAGTATGGTCTATGTCCCTTCTTCAATAGTCCTGTGCTTTGTAGAATCATGTATGTTGTGGGAGACCCAGATCCAATTGCTTTCAGAAGGAAGATCAAATCCTAAACCACATTGATATGCCTTAGCAACAAAGCAATAGGCTGTTTCTGGAAAGGAAGAAAAAAATAATGTCAGTCCCTTTTATTACACATAAAGGAATTCAGAATTCATTGGCAGAGAAGAGACTGTGAAGAGGGTAATTGAATGTCTAGAGCAGTTTCTTGGAAGATAAAGTCATCCAAACTACAAAGGACTTCTTTTGAAATGCACAAACAGATTCTAGAAACCCAGTCCTGTTTCCTGCCAGCTAAGTTAGCCAAGCATTAGCAATAAACTCAAAAGAATTATTTCCTGCCTGGGTTTTGGAATTTTGTTTGTTTGCTTGGTGAGGAAAGGCCATGGAGTCAATCCTGACTCTACAAAATGTCTGAACTTTGGAGAAGACAGACCCAGTTGTATTCTCACTATTTTCCATTGGCCACCATTAAACAACCTACTTAACTTTTTTCTTCTGCCTTATGAAGACTGTCTGGTTTGATCCCAATCTTAGGCAGTTACCTGTCTATTCATGCATTCCATAGGAGGCTCGAAGTGCTTCATTTTTGAGATTTTATCTGAAATAGCATCATGGCAATTAGACCACTTTATGAATCCAGTAACAAATATTCCACCAAATTTGCTTTTGTCTTCCTTTCCTTATTTCTAAGCAAATTTCAAAATAGTGAGATAAATATAATCCAGACACACAGTGAGATATCACAGGCTACATAGAAAGTTGGTGTAAAAAGACTTTACTATGAGTTCATTGCTTGTATTTAGGCCTGTGTACACACTTGCAGCCTATAAGTCAAAAAATACATAACCCATTTAGTCTATCCTTCCCAACCAGATTTAGCAGTATTTTACTCTGCTCAATAGCCCATGGAGCCCTGCAGCATTCAGACTGACCCAGTTCAGACTATCACTAGTTATAATGAGGAGCAATGCCTCTGCTGTACTTCAGCTGTAGACAGCAACCAAACAACTCCACAAATACAATTGTAAAAACATCTGACAAAACCAGATTCATTTTTATATTAGTGCCTTTAATATGTCACAGCTGACAGAACAGGAACACGAGTAAATGGTGGTCAAATTCCTACTCTGCCTTAAGGAGGAGAAAGTAATAATGAAAGTTCACTTAGTAATCTCATACTCAGCAGCTTTACAATGTGATCATGACAACAGAGGCATAAGAAAAGTATGACATCCCTCCTTCCCTTTCCTCAAATCTACTCTTCTAATGCAGCCTGTAGAGATAAAGGGTACTTGTCAGAATTCTTCTTTAGTGTCAAAGAGACTGCTGATACCACAAGACAAGCCTATGCACAGCAAGAGAAATATTCTTAGTTCACTTTTATAAATCCAATATAACAGTGATTTTAGAAATAAACAATGCTTAACAAGCCTGCACTCTGCCTAAGTCAAGCTCATTCCTGGTGTTATACCATGACCTATTACCATCCTATGTATAATATACTGACCTCCTTCAATGTATTACATAAAGGAAACTGCCTATCTCCTAACCATATGTTTCTCTACATTTCCCTAATATGCATATTTCCTAAACTTCTCCTTCCTCTATTTTACTTCACTTTTTGTAAGGCTTTTTGTCCTTTTATAAGCCATCTTCCATCCTATGTTTTAAATAACCTGTAAACCGTAAAATACATTCAAGGATCCAAGAATCCTTGCCTGATATTTTGACATTAGGGACCTGGACAGTGTTGACTGTAAGTGATTTAGTTTCTGTATGGATACTCTCTAGATGTATCATCCAGCTATTGCAAATCTTTGCAGGCTTGAAATCTAAATATGCCTGAAAGTGTCTGTCAAACTATCCCTCTACCCTTCACTCACTTGTTCTAATGCTTAATAAATGTCTTCCCTTATCACAGAAAATAAATTCAATGCCATTGCATGACCTTGCCATAGGCAGAATATCCTTGACTGCTTTCACATTAAAAACAGCCTTGTAAGATCAGCCCCCCACATACACACAGAAGCCTTCTTCCTAGTTAGTTGGGCACCTGTTTATAGTTGCTACCCAGTGCGAGCTGCATCATCCCCAAAATCACTGCTAGCAAAAGTGATTTGTATCATGTAAAGACGTGATAAAAAATCAAGCACCTTATTTTGGTCATGTCATAAATTGCTTGGAAGGGGAAAGGAAATAATTTTAAGGGTATATGTTTCCTATAAGCAAGGCAACAAGCCTATAAGAAAGGCTTCCTATAAGCAAGCCTATAAGAAAACCAGCAAAAAGCAAAACTTGCAAATGTCACGCCCTCTTTTTCAAGCTATAAAACAGATAAAGCTTGTAGGTTTACAATTAAAATTCTTTTAACCTGGTGAAACCATACTTCATCTTGAACATTCATACGGAACATAAACAGCCTAACCCTGTCCCTGCACAACCACTTTTTTATCCTTTAATTCTGTTTATCGCGGGTAAGCAGTCTTTCTTATGTTGCATTCAGCAATAATGACAACACTGGTTCCTACCTAAGAGTTTCTAATGGAGTTGGAATAGCCAGGAGTCTTAGTCAGGAATTCCTCAAGTCTCTAGAAAATCCCTGTTAGATTACATAATTTCATGTGATTACGTAGTGAAATCCTCACTCTGGGACTGCTTTCACCAGTGAGGTTGCATGACGAAGCCAGTACCAGCACTATGTAATAGAGACACCCTCACTGCAACCTACTACGATAACTACAGCCCACCACCTGTGCAGGCACCCTGCCTGTGGCCTTCTTTCTTGGCAGATACTGGAGATCTCTGCAACCGAGGAATGCATTTAACTGACAGATGTAAGCTTCCAGCACTGCATGTAGCTGAGCATCTTGATCAGTTGCTGTCCTCAGTTCTGTCAAGTTATTGTCCGAGACCAGTAAACCAAATGTAAATAAAGTTATTTGTGACTCAAGTCGATCCTCACTTTGTTATTTCTTGGGAAAAAAACAATTTGCTTAATGCATTAGAACTGCCACATCCTCCTCTAGTTGGAGTTTTAATTTAATGTTGTATTAAATAACCTATACGATTTTGTACCTTTGGTGTTGCTGTCATGAAGAGTTTTATGATTGCCTCCAGATGAGTCAGACTCCCTTTAAACTTTTCTCCCATACACATATCACTCACTTCTCTATATATTACTCACATATTCTATTAATTTTTGTGCACTATATGCATAGTTTATTACCAGTGCATGACTCAAGTGCATCAGCTACTCTCTGTTTTTACAGTAACATGATCTTACATCTTGTCTATTTGTCTCTATACCACTACATGCTCCCACTTTTTAGTGACGTTACTGATTTCATTTAGATGAAGGAAGAAATTTTTTTGGCATCCCATTTAAATGGTGAAGTCACAGTTCAGAAGAGGTGCAAAATATAGCAAATGTTGCAGTAACCCTCATGGCTAAATCTGCATGTAAATGAGGCATTTGCAGAAATTGAACTCAGATTCAAGGGGGAGTGCTATTTGTTCTAACTTTCATGCTTAGGAACTGGCAAAGGATATAAGAGGTTACTGCTTTTAAGCCAGACCATTAAAGAGAGCCTAAGAGCCTCTGCATTTGACCTCAGTCTCCTGTTTCATAAGATCACTGCCAAAATTCAAGCAATATGAGCAGAAACATTTGTTCACAGCAGGAAGATGAATTTAGGTTTCTCTAGTTAAACAAAACAAGATGAAAGAGCAAGGACTGAAAACTCATTGCTGTGGGACCCATTCACATCATCCATCAGTGATATTTCTTTACAAACATTTACATTGGGGGGGGGGGAAGACAAATATAAAAATGCCTGGAAATAAACAAATTATTGGCAAGGAAAACAGTACTGCCTCTGGGGATTTAAATGAGAGGTGATAAGGACATCAGCTGTTCCTATTCTGAGTTTCCCAAACATGGTTATGTTTGGGGTTTTTTAGTATTCCTAAAGCCTTTCAAGCACATAACACAGTGAGGTCCAATGAGTTGGAACCTACTGTTTCACTATGTTGTACTTATTTTTTTCTCATCTCCTACCACAAGGCCAGTATTTTCTGGCTTTGACAAAATATACAGTGTCCACTCATTTTCTATGACAAAGGTAACATTTCCATTGTTTCGCTATTATGCCAAAAAGCCACTGGTGAAAAAGAAAGTAGTGTATGTACAGGTGCAGCATTAGAGAAAAAAAAATTAACTCAAGCAGTGTGCAGGTGTATTCTGAATGTTAATGAATGGATTTTTTTTGTGTGTCAAGACTTCCATACAACCACTGCTGTTATGCAAATTGGCAACTACAGGACAGAGAAAAGCCATTCCTGGTTTTGATTATGCAAGTCTTCATGTGGGTCCACATGGAAGAAAAAGGTTTTTTTGTCTCCACACAAGTACTTTCAAAATCTAAAAGAAGGTTCCAGTTAAAAAAAGTTAAAAAACAATGATCACATATCCCAGATGTGTCCTACGCTGTTCTCAACAGCCTGCAGCTTGCTTCTGCAAGCTGTAAATGGAGACCGAGCAGAATACAAGACACATCTGATGTATGTATGATGCTATTTGCTTCTACTTTTGGGTTTAGGCAAGACTAATTTGGATTTGCTAACTCTCCCTTACCCCACAATAGGGTTCATATTCTTTTCCTAGCTCACCACTTTCTTCCATCTGTATGGTAGGAAATGATGTGTTACCACTTCCTACAATGATGCTTTGGTATGAGAAGGAACATGGTTCTTATAAAGCATGACTGAGATGGGATTGCAGCAAAGAAATACTAGGCTCAAAATGCACTGTTACAAAGGAGCAGCCTCAGGAGGTACTGAGAATTTGGCTTTCTATAAACTATCATCAAAGTTTAAATACAGTATTTATTATAAGAATGTTTGAGGATCTAATCTTTAAGTGTAAAAACAGTACCATTCAGAGACTTGAAAAAAATTTTCCAAGCCCAGCTTAGGTTTATGTTATAATGACGGGATTTGCCTCACCAAGTATGAGATATCTGTATTCTAAGCTTATTGTATTAGCTTTCCTTTAGTCAGTGATGAGAACAGGCACATTTAAGGCATAAAGTATCTGGCCTGTGTTAGTCAAATGAACCGTGCTTTAGTGTGTCTATAGAAGTCTTCAGTATAAACAGAATCTCAAAAACTAAATCAAATATAGACAATCTACATTACATCAGACAAAACCATCAAGTGAGATTAAGTTAAACACAGTGCTAGAGGAAGCAAGATGTTGAAAAACAACCATCTGGAAAGGATCGTACGTAGCCTCAGATTTCCTGGTTTGCTAGTCTCAGTTACCAGTATTACAGACTTAGTCCTACCATGTAACTCCAGTTACCTCCACTCATGGTGTGGAGCCAGTTCTAGGGGAAGGAGAAGGGGAAAGGGAAGGGGAAGGGAAGTTCCATGAGTAATCTGAAAGCTGCTCTCCTAAACTGCAGGATCAGTTCTCTGCTACTTGTTTTCTTCATTCACCTCGGGATCTTTCACTCCACTATTTCATGGTCACTATAGCCAATGCTACCATTATTTATTCTATCCCTGATCAGTTCTTCCCTGTCTGTGAATAGCAGATCCATCTGTGCATCACCCCTTAGCCTATCCAGTACCTGTGTTGAGAAGTTATCCCTGACGTCCTCCAGAAATCTTCTGGGTTTCTTATGTCTTGCTGTGTTGCCCTTCCAGAGGACACCAGGGAGAGCACAGCGTGCCCCCCTGCCCCGCCCTGAAAGAGCCAGAGACTTCTGAGTTGTTTAAAGAAGACTTCATCAGATTTTTCATCCTGATCAAGTGGTCTGAAACAAACTTCCATCACAATGTCAACCTTCACATCTTGACACAGAACCAAAGTAGATTTTATTAGTAAAACTTACAGCACTAATATTTCCAAACTAATGAGCTCAGCTTTGGGAAAAGGTTTCCTGTGATTTATTAGATGATATACAAAACTGCATAGCAGGAAATCTGGACTCTGCGCCCAGTTCAGCAATTCGCTTGCTGTTTGACCTTGAAAAGTTATTTTGTGTACCTGCCTTTAACTTCATAATAAGAAAAAAAATCTCCCTTCTTTGCTCTGAATTTAAAATAGCACTCAGTAAATCTGACTTATTCTATTCCTTTGAATATTATATTGGAGCAGCAGCCTTATTGAAAATTTAAAGGAGCTGTGTTCAGTAAACATTTTAAAAGCTTTATTTGTTACAGTACATTTTGTTCCTTCTAAGCTTAAGTGAGTACAAAATGTTTGCAAATTTGTGTTCCTGAAGTCTCTCTAGTAAATATGCTTGCATCTTTTCAGACCATAAAACTCCTTCTGGCTGCTAAATTAGCAGGATCCTAAAACAGTACAAGAAAAATATTTTCTTTTAAAGACTTTCCTGGAGACAATCAAATATAGGTTTTATTCCTTTGTAGGTGACAAATGTAACAAATGTCAGTTTATTAAAGGGTGGAATAATACTTATGGAAAGCAGGTGTTTCTTTGTGCTATTTTCTCATTAAAATCTGCATTAGAAAATGAATAGAGGTATTTTCTATATATCATCTTGTATACACATATAGACATTTGGAGCTTTGTCATGAGTCCATGTAAACAACAAAGTCTATGTGATGCATTAATGAAAGAAGCTGCAGTCTCAGTTTAACAGTGTAGCAACAAGCAACAGCAAAATTCTACTTAGTACATGAAGAAAGGTAAAAAGTAAAGATTAGCCAGTTTATGGCAAACAGTTACAAGAAATTACAATGACTAAAATACAAAAGAAAATAATAAACTATTCTACATGTCACATTATTGAAAAACAGTATTTGAAATAGCTCTTGATAACCAAATCCCAGTACATCAAGAAATTGTCACTTCATTTTGCTTTATTGCTCCTGTGTACTTTGCACTTTTGTATATCCACTAGTTTTTTCTTGCTTCTAATGGGTTTAAAGTGGATACCTGAGCAGAAACCAAATATTATCATCTCTGAATATTACTTTTCTTTCTCAGTCCAAAATTCTGTCTGGATGGCTGAACTCAGTGCAATAATTCCTGAACCTGGCCTCACCTTTACTTCATGTATAGAACATATCAGAGAGGTCTATAAAAGTTAGATGTTTAAGTAAGTAAGTAGCATGTTATTTGCAGAAGACTGTGAAAATATTTTGAAGGATTCCTCTTTCACTTATCCAATAGTTAACAATCACTGTCGTGGAGACGTTATTAGTTCACTCTCAAAGAAAGTTTCTCCTGAAACACTATTAGTTTTATAAAGTCTTCTCTTTCTCCACGAAGTACATTAGGACAAAATTAAGTTTGGATCAAAATACCAGCAATATTCCTAACTAACCTTTCTGGAAAATCTTTAGGCAAAACTTAAACTAATTTTCTAAATTCTATTTCAGTTTTGAAAGCCTCCTTCCAAAGAGCATTTAGAAACACCAGTGTTTAAAATAACAAAAAAAAACCCCAACAAACCAAAAACCAAGGCACCTCTACTCATTTAACAGTAAAAATTTAGTCTTGAACTGCAAAAAAGCAAAGCTATTCCTCATTCTCTTCTCAGTTCATCAACCAACCAGTAAATTCACAGTAAAAACAGAATTTGAGGGATTGTCAAATGATATGTCTCAAGACCTTGAAAACAGTATACATAAATGCTATAAGGATCACTGTAATATACCTATAGTACATTAGTGATGGACGAGGGATTGATTCTTCAACAAACAAGTAAGGAAGTTGCGGATGGAGTAGGCAAGCCAAGGGCCTGGGGTGATGGGAACAAAAAGGACAGCGCAATTAACAAAATGGAGCTGAAGTGGAATCACCTCAAGTGTAGGCATGTAGAGATGGAAATGCATGCGAAACAGCCTTACGGAGAATGCTCTCAAGCCTGTAGTGGGGAATCAGCATGCTTGGGTGCCTCTCGGAAGGGCCTCTTCAGTAATGCACATAACATGGAGTTAGATGTAAAACAGGAGTTAGAAGTCTGTGCAGTTACTGAGCTATGACCTCATCGGGATTAGGGAGTTATGGTGGGATAGTTCACATGATTGGAGTGCTGCAATGGATGGGTGAATGAATACAGGTTTTTTAGGAAGGACAGGCCAGGAAGGTGAGGAGGGAGTGCTGCACTTCCTGTGAGAGAGCAGCTGGAATACATGAAGCTCTACCTTGGGACAGGTCAGGAGCCGGTTGAGAGCTTAAAAGTGCTGTTGTAAAGGGTATAATCTCCTATAAATGTCCTGATCAGGAAGACAAAGCAGATGAGGTCTTGTTCAAACAACTGGAAGAAGCCTCACAGTAACAGCCTTGGTCCTCATGAGGAGTTTAACCACCCTGATATCTGCTGGAAGGCCAATACAGCAGGGCTTGTCCAATCTATGAGATTTCTAGAATGCATTTACAACAACTTCCTGACACAGGTGACTGAGCAGCCAACAAGGAACTGTGCTCTGCTGGACCTCGTACAAGAAAGAACTGGTCATGGATATAAAAGTTGGAAGCAGCCTTGGCTGTAGTGGCCATGACATGAGGGAGTTCAGGAACCTAAAAGGAAGCAGGGTAAAAAGCAGGACTGCAACCATGGATTTCAACAGAAGAGACTTCAACCTCTTCAGAGATGTGCTTGGAAGGATCCTAAGGGATATGGCCCTGGAGGTAGGAAGGCTGCAAGAGATATGGTCCTCCAACCTCGATAAAGGTTCACCCCAACAAGTAGGAAATCAAGCAAAGGCATCAGGAGGCCTGCATGGATAGCAAAGATGTCCTACTTGAACTCAGACATAAAAGGGATTGTGCAAAGGTTTGAAGTGGGAGCAGGTAACCCAGAAGGAGTATAGAGTTGCTGTTCCTTTGTGCAGGGATGAGGTTAGAAAAGCCAAGGTCGACCTGGAGTAGAATCTGGCAAGGGATATGAAGGACAATACAAAAGGATTCTGCAAGTACATAAACAGCAAAAGGGAGTCAAGGGGCCTGCTGCTGAATGGAGCAAGGGAACTGCTGACAAATTAAACAGAAAAGGCCAAGGTACTCAGTGCCTTCTTTGCCTCAGTCTTCAGTGGTAAGAACAACCTTCAGGGATCCCAAACGCCTGAAACCAGAGAGTCTGGTACAAGGAAGAACTGGTCAGGGAACACTTAAACAAACTGCATGTACATAAATATGCTCATGGGGTCTGAGAGGTTGCACCCATAAATGCTGAGGGAGCTGGCTGATGACATTGTGAGATCACTCTTGATGGTCTTTGAACAGTTATGATGACTGGGAGAGGTTCCAGAAGACTGGAAGAGAGCAAATGTCACTCCTATCTTCAAAAAGGGCAAGAAGGAAGAACTGGAGAACTACAAAATAGTCAGCCTCACCTCAGTACCTGGAAAGGTGATGGAGATAATTCTCCTGAAAAACATTTCCAAACACATGAAGGACAAGGCGATCAGGAGTAGTCTGCACAGAATTATGAAGAGGAAATCATGCTTGACCAACCCATTAGCCTTCTACAATGAGGTGACTAACTTGGTGAATGAGAAGGGTAGTGGATGTTATCTACTGTGACTTTAGTAAGGCTTTTAACAGTCTCCCATAACATTCTCTTAGACAAGCTGATGAAGTACAGGTTATGTGAGTGCACCGTGGAGTGATGAAAACTGGCTGAATGGCTGAGCCCGGAGGCTTTTAACCAGTGGCACGAAGTCCAGTTGGAGGCAGACCACTAGCAGTGTACCCCAGAGGTTGATATTGGGGCCAATACTGTTCAACCTCTTCATTAATGACCTGGACTATGGGACACCGTACCCTCAGCAAGTTTGCAGATGATATGAAAAGGGGAGGAATCAGATGATTGTAGTGGGTTAGGCTTGGCCAGCAGCCAAACACCTCCCTCCCCCGTTATTGCTCACTTCCTCCCACCCCTACCCTTGGCAGCACAGGGGGAGAAAACAGAAAGAAGAGGAATGAGAAAGTTCGTGGTTCAAGATAAAGACAGAGAGATTACTTCCCATTACCATCACTGGCAAAACAGACTTGACTTTGGGAAAATTAACTTAATTTATTGCCAATTAAAATAGATATTTAATTACTGATTAGGGCAGTGAAAAACAAAAAGGCAAACATTAAAACAGCACCTTTCCTCCCTCCTTTCCTAGGCTCAACTCCACACCGGACTTAACTAAGTCCTCAACCCCACCCCAAGTCATACAGGGGGGATGGAGGTGGGGGCATGAGGATCAGTGCATACTGGTTTCTAACTGCTGACCAGCTAGAAAGCAGCTTTGCTGAGAAGGATCTGGTGATACTGGTGGACAACAAACTGACCATGAGCCAGCAGTGTGCCCTCTCAGTAAAGCAGGCCAACTGCCTCCTGGGCTGCATTAGGCAGAGCATTGCCAGCAGGTCAAGAGGGGTGATTCTTGCCCTCTACTCAGCACTGGTGAGGCTGCACCTGGAGTGCTGGGTCCGGTGCTGGGCTCCCTGGTACAAGAGAGACATTGACATACTGGAGAGAGTCCAACAAAGGGCCACTAAGACGGTTAAGGGACTGGAGCATCTCTCCTATGAAGAAAGGCTGAGACAGTTGAGACTGTTCAGCCTGGAGAAGAGAAAGCTCAGAGGGATCTTATCACTGTGTGCAAAAATCTGACGGAGGGAATGAAGAAGAGCCAGACTCTTCTCAGTAGTGCCCACTAACAGCACAAATTAAAAAATACAAAAATTAATCTGAACACAAGAAAACACTTTTTTACTGCAAGGGTGGTCAAACACTGGAACAGGTTGCCCAGAGAAGTTGGGAAGTCTTCATCTGTGAAGATATTCAAAAGCCATCTCAACATGTTTCTGGGCAACCTGCTCTAGCCTGAGTAGGGGGTTTAGGCTAAATGATCTCAAGAGGTGCCTTCCAACCTCAACCATTCAGTAATTTTGTGAATAGCCCTTTTACAATGCAATATTTTTAAGGCAGTAGGTGTTACACCTGAGCCATTTGTAGTGTAAAGATGATAAATAACACGTATCAAACCTTTTTGTGCTACTGCATAAGGATGCTTTTGTGCTCTTTTGTGCATCTCCCGTGAACACTTTGAAATTGGATTTAAATACCAAAGCTCCT
This sequence comes from Ciconia boyciana, assembly GCF_034638445.1. Taxonomy (NCBI): domain Eukaryota; kingdom Metazoa; phylum Chordata; class Aves; order Ciconiiformes; family Ciconiidae; genus Ciconia; species Ciconia boyciana. The sequence continues at coordinate 25,163,446 of NC_132938.1, forward strand.
GTTAAATGGGTCAGTTGTATGACAGCAGAAATACCCAATATTGCATTTTCAGACTTGCCAAATCAAAATAATTGCTATTACTGATGTGTATTTTGAAGTAGGACCAAGTTGCCAAAATAAGGATCCATAAGGACGAACTGATTCTGGAGTTTATCTCCACAAAAAATATTCAATTTTTAGAGGTCAGTTTATTCTGTTCAGCATAAACAAGACCATTATGTACATTCCTTCCATTAGACTACTCATACAGTGTGAAGAGTCTTGAGCACAATAAGGCTGTCATCCCCTAAAACATTCTAAAATAGTGGCAGAATTAACATTATAGATTATGAGTTATAGATTCTCCTCCTTTTATAGATATACTGTATACCTCGAGCTACACTTACAAAGAGTAGTGTTTCAGAGGTAGCATGTTTAACCTTCATCTCATTCATATAACATTGGCCATTGCCAAAGATGCAATTTTCAAACTAGCTACCCCATTGGTCTTTTCTGCTGTGGTTATAGTGCCTTTATGTTCTTATATATCAGAAAAAGAAAAATGGTAATAACATGGCAGCACTGGTAAACTCTTCCCTAGGTCTATAGTGATTTAATTCTACATGGGAAGTTGTATTCATCTGGATAAATCGTACAAAAATGCAACTTTAGCTTCCTAGGATATTGAGAATTTGTATTTTCAGATTCCTTAACAGCACTATATTTTAGTTTCTTGATGATCTGAATTTCATTAACTAGGGGTTTTTTTAATGCTGTATGAATTGTTGACTCTTGGTTTGTACTCATCCATATCCCTTAGTTAATTAAGTTTGTTTGTTCATGCTACAAGGACTTTGCACTGTTCTGAAGCAAGAAGCAGTAAAATCAGGGGACACTCACTCAGCTGGTAAGCTGTCAGTCCATCATAACTTGAATATTGATTTTGGGGGGTTGGTGACATTCCCTAGATGTATGTGTCAAGTTTGTTGGCAGAGAGCTCTATACTTAATTGAATGTGATGTCTGTATGTGAAGTGATGAAGTATGTCAGTGATGTATATGCTCTTCCTCCCCTCCCCTCCAGCCCCTTCCAATATATTCAATGGAGTGTTATGAAATTCCACACTGTTCTGACAAAGCTTTCTTTAACTTCATAAATTGAAAAGCTGGGTCTGCTCTCGCATAATTTCCTCACAGGTACGTCTTCACCGGATTGTGAGACAGCAAACAAGTCCTGCCCTTTTAAATACTCATTCAGTTCTCCTGAATGTTTATGTGAAGGATAAAGGTGAACTAATAGGTAGCAATTCACATTTTAGCTTTAGGCAGTCTTAATAAAAGCTTTGCGTGTTCTGCAGACCACTAAAATTCATCCAACGGCAAATTAGTAGTCTTACGCCATTCTTACTCCACTCATCAATATTACGCTAACTAAACAAAACGTATTGGTTGACTCTCAGGTGACAGATAATCATCTTACTATCCATGCCATACCTTGCCTCTTTAAAGTATGAGAAAGAAATTAGAAGTCAGAGGATTTTCTGTCTTCAGTTATCATCATATTTGATCCTGCAGAGCAACTCAGAGGGGTCTTTCTACAGTACTTTTTTCTGTCAATTATCTTGACCCCTGTTCATCCAAGTGGACTGTTGTTCTCAACCGTGAAAAGCAAAAACAAAACAGTATCTCATAAAGCTGCTGGGATATTCCTGCCTTGTAACTAGTCCTCCTAGCCTCTAACAACAAATAAATGCATGTGTTTATAAAACCTGTTTGTCAGCTTTCACTTTGTCTTCCTGTTTATCAGAGTTGCCTCTCACAGATTTCAGAGATTAGATTTTTTTGCAAAAGGAGCTCTTGATGTTAAATTTTTAAAAAAGCATAAATGTACATTTGCAGACATATGCAAGGCGAAAACAGCGATTTAATATCCCATTAAATAAGAGATTATATGTATCTGGAAAATGCATATCTATCTGGAAACTCAGAGTAGGCTCAGCAGACAGGTGCAAGGCATTGGTTAGGACAGCAGTTCACACCCTTTCATCAGCCAGGAAAATATATTCTTGTTCCAACAGAGAGGTGGCAGAACCCAGGACAAAGGGAACTGACTAACTGAGAGTAATGAAGATAAGGAAAGGAAAAATATTCCCACCAGGCAGAGCAAGGCAATGATTGCGGTCTGCTTCCAACAGAACGGGTATCAGCACAAGCCAGAAGCACTGATGAACAGCCCAGTGAGTGGGGTTAGGAAATGGAAGAGAATAAGATAACATCTCTAAATCAACAATTAAATTGTACAAGGTAAGGGAGACACGGGCCTAGTAACATGAATTTCCATTTTAAAAGTTCATACAGCTGTAACAGCAAATCAACATGTCCATCAAAGTCTTTTTTATTTTGTTGATATCTCCAAATGGGGAAGGAATTTTCCCCAAAACAGGAAGAAGTCACAATGTGGCTGTACCTAGACAAAATATAGTACAAAAAGAAAAACAACAGTCCTTTAATTCTTTATTATAAATCTGATTTCTGAAACTACATGTTTGTACCACTTCAAATGTAAATATCATCCTCTTGCTCAAAATGTCCATTAGAATTTAGGTTTTTCAGCAAAGGAATTTTGAGTCAGACCTTTTGTGTAAATGTGTTTTCCTTTCTCTGTCTCTATTTATAGTAACACATCATTATCTACACTAACATGAAAATTTTTAACCAAGTTCTTCATAAACATGTGAATTTAACTTTCTGTGAAAGAAAAAAGAAGTTTAATATTTAACATAGTGAAAAGAAAAAAAGCATCAAGAATTCTTCATCTATGTGAGCTTGGAAAACCAAAACTTACCTTATTATACCCTTGCTGGCTGAAATTCTGTGGGATCACATCTGACAAGCAATAACACCGGCTCAAAATTTCTGTGATGGAGGCTGCACCAATTCTCTGAAGAAAAAAAACTGTTTAAAAAAATAGATAGTGACTGTACTAAGTTTTGTATTAGGAATCCAAATAAGCTTCCGAAAATCTTTCTACTTTAAAGACAGTTTGACATTTAAAAATTGAAGTCCTTTACAAAGTCACATATTTTCTGATGTGTTTAAGTACTTTATGTGTTCAGTAAATGTCATAATGCTATTAATTCTCTTTGCAGAGACATGCAATTTTATCCTGTTATCAAGGGGGATTGCACTGTAGTGCAACCAGTGGAGTGTTTTTCTGAACACTGGAAGTCTGGAGTGGATTTGTCTGTAAAAAATTCAAAACTAATTGCTTGGAATTTGGGGTTCAGTGGATGTTTGTACCTCAAGTATCTGAGCAAAATAAAAACAAATTTTCAAGTTATTCAAATCTACTTTTCTTTTTACCTAGTCAGTCATTTTGAAAAGTATACTCTGTAAGTGAAAAGTATGTGAAAAGTGAAAAGTGAAAACCCCCTCTTTTTTTTTATAGTTTTAATGTGAACTTTTTTTGGCATCCTATTACTTTTATCACACGACTAAACCAAGGAGGTTGCTAAGCAACCTTCTGCAGGCAGGGGAAAGCACCGGCAGTCTTAACAGAAGATTTATGTTGGCGACTGTAATACTAAGAAAAAATTAACAGAATATCTAAAACCCTCCATTGTTTTTTAAAACCCTTTTAGCCAAACATCAGTAATTCACTCTTAGTAAATCAAGAGTCATTTGAAAAACTGCTGCAGCTACACAACTTTTTCACGTAAACCTTCTGGGAAAATAAATGGGTAAATAATATTTTGATATCGCACTACTGCAGCCTTGAAGTATTTCTGTTCTGGGTTGTTATGGTATTTACAGAAGCTTTTGAACACGGCGGTCCTCCTCAGTTAAGTAAGGGAGTGGTTAGATGCTCCTTCTTGCAGCAATAACTGAAAACAGGCGAACGTGCCGGGGTCAGCCCGCGCTGACCCGGGGACAGCCGGCACCGCTCACAGCCCTGCCGCGGTACCCTCGGCCTCGGCCCCAGCCCCACGTGGTGTCGTCAGAGCTGCTGGGCAAGGAGGGGGGTCTGCTGGCAGCACGGCTCCCACCAGCTCCCAGAGAACAAGGTAACGTGGCACAAGTCCTCTTCTGCTGACAAACAGCCTCCCTGCACACACACAATTTTTTGCTGCAGCAGTAGCATCCAAGCAATGGGATTTGTGACAGGACAGGGTTAGTCTAAATCCCCATTTAAACAGCTGTCCAGGTCCGTTCTTAAGTCCAAAATCACCCATCATAATCACTGTTAATGCACCACCACACATTCAGATGTGTGTGTCACCCATGCTCTGGAGCATGCTGGAGCAGGATCGCTGGCTCATGGGGGCTGAATGCATTAAACAAATGCATGTGCCAGTGTCCCATCCACCCCTTGACCTGGAGGCAGGCTTTACCCCGGTACTGTCCTGTGCTTTGAATTAGAACAACCTACAAGCAGTACATATGGAAAACACAGCTCATGAGATCCAGATCCTTTCATATGCTCTTCATATGGTAGCATGCACTAGCAAGCCACTGTGGGGACAGCCAGCCTAGATCCTGTGCAGACCTGGGTGCTGGGTTTCCTAGCACTCTAATAATGTCTTAATAGTTAGATATTAATAATAAGACCCTAGGTGGGTAATTAACTGGATTGCAATTTTACAATAGTGCGAAAGGTGAAAAACAGAAGAAATGCAAAGAAACTGACATTCAGTGAACGGTAGAGACAGACAAACTAAGCTTGTGAAACAGTGGCCTGACTAGATAAAAGACACTTGAAATTTTAAACAAAAACATTTCTGCTGTTGTTTGATTCCTACTCTGTACAGAAAACCACAAATGTGTACGCTTTCATTGTATACGTACAGGTTTGCACCATGAATTTATCCTCTTAAATGAAACAACTAACACACCACAAATTTTGGTAATTGGCTCAAAAATATAATTGCATCATGTAAATATTAGCTCCCTAGCTAACCTTTGATATCCATTACTTATACATTTCCATTATTTCCTTGAATTTTCATTACTTCTTGTTTTGCTTTCCATTGGAAATATGCTTTTATTTTCCATTACAATTTTTAAAATATCTAAAGAGCTGCAGATTTCTCATGTAAATTAGATCTTTATGTAACTCATGACTATTTTAAAAACAAATCCCCGTTTCTCAAAAAGGCTTGGATACATGTTCTTCTACCCTAATAGAAGCTTCATATTTACTGGGGCAGTTCATTTCCAGCTATAATTTCTGAAGGAACTTTAGCATATTGTGGACTACTCTCTAAGAGAGAGTGATGATGACAAGAGAACCCTTGCCCTGCTTCTCATTTGGACTGCACCTTCCTTCATAGGCCAGATTCTTCCAGGATGTACCTCTGCTTTGTGAAAGCAAAAGAGAAATCATCTACTTTCCATGCCTGTAGTAGATGAATGCCTCACAAAAGTTAATGAATTTGTCTTCAGAACACCATTGTTTAATAGAGGAATGCTCCTAGAAACTAAAACACAATGTGTGACTTTCTCAAGGTTATCTGCAGAGTCAGTGACCAGAACTGTTACCTCTACATCTCCTCTGTTACCGCTGTCTCCAAGAACTGTCACTTGTCCTCCTATATACTTCAGTTTTTCAGCCAGAACATGTTCTGTCAGAGCTCTACCTGAGGTAACCTAAGAACCAGCAGTTCTTTTTATAAAGAAGCATTATTCCCTTTCTACACATGGGGGAAATTATTGAGGTGAACTTATTTGCCCAAGTTCACAAAGGAGCTCAGTGACAGAAAAGGAAAAATAACTTTTTTCTCCCCTTCTGGGTCCAAATCCAATACCCCACTCTCTCAGCCACAAAGCATAACTTCTTATAATGGTATCAGCTCTGTTCAAGGAGAAATCACTTGGAGGCATTCACAGAGGCTTTTTTATAATCAGCAGGGACTAGGAGGCAGACCGCTAAACCAGCTCTGTACACAGAAACCTGAAAGATAAGAGAGAACACAGGCAAACTTCATATCTGTTCTCAAGGCCACTTGGCTCTTTAGAGGTTTAATTTTGCAGATTACCAAGAGGGCGTCTTGCAAGCTGGGGTCACTTCAACTTAGCTCCCAGCAGTGTGGTAAATCAGATCCTGTCCATGTAACTGCAGTATAAGCTCTCGTTTGGAAGAAAAATCTATGCTTAGGAATCTACCATGATGAAGAAAACACAGCAAAAGGAAATGCACACCGTGGTGCCTGTTCAGCTGGCAACAAAAGTAGATCTAGGAGTGAAGTACACAAGTCCTCCATTCATCTCCCTGAATGATAATTCTAAAACCTATTTTGCAACCAGTGAGTGTTATTTCACTGCTGAGCAGAGAACGAAAGAAAAAAGGATGATAACACTATAATAATCAGCAACTTGTTTCTCCCCATAAAAGACAGAGACTGAACTCCAAGCAAAGTTTTTAAAAACGCTTCCATTCTGCTGAGTCAAATTCTGGCTTCACTGTAATCAAGAGTATTTTTGCCACTGAATTCAGTGGGGCCAAGATTTCACCCATGATTTACCCAGTTTAATCTGTACAATGGGTACTAGTATGTGTATTTTCAAGAGCTCAGTTCTCAATGCTGGTTCTCCTTAAAATATGGCACTTTATTACAATGCTTAAGGAGAAATCAAGCATTTTAGAAAACTTAGCTAAAATAGTCCACATATAGTTCAATTTGATAAAAGCCTTTTGGCATTTGGGTTTGTAATATGTTAGATTAGATTGCAAACTACTGGGATACGAAGCTAAAAATGTCAGAGTAAATTCAGTGACAAGTATCTTGTACCCAGGCTTTTGATACCTAAATATCTGTAAACAGTAATTAAGTATTAGAGTTTCTTACTTAACAGAGTTGTATATCTACAGGCCAGTGTCAGGATGTTGAATTCCCTGCTGGTCTGTGGAATTATCTGAAGGGAGGCTGATCTTCGCTGATCATCAAGTGAAGTGAATAAGCATTAGGATTTCTGGCATGCAAGGCAGGGGCTACAATTAAAAAAAAGCAGAAGCATCAACAAATAATCATAAGAAATGTTCATAAACCTTTTAGGAAAGTTCTGCTATGCAAAGAATAACTGGTATTAGAAACAGACCCCTTATCTCTGGAAAACACATTTGTTAGGCTTATAAACAAGATATAAATTATGTATACCCTTGCTGCTGTGACAAAATACAACAAATACATTAAAAAAACATTTCATTAAATTTTAAATAAATTGCAGTTAAAACTTATGAGGAGATTGTTTATTTCAAGAGTTTATTTTTTCTAACTTGTTTTATCCTTATATGGCAAAAGTTGTTGCCAACTCCTTCAGAAAAAAAAAATTACCATTAATGCTGTGAAAAAGAAAAAATGACTCACATAGCCACCAGAAAAAAATTTTTTTTTTTTCAGTGCACAAGATTAATGGCCCTGTCCCCTGGCCATTCTATGGTGTTTGAGCAGCAAATTACAATGGCAGTCACCAAAAATTTTGCCCACAAATTTGGAAAGAAAAAAATACTTCTTAATAGTCCTCAAAGACATTTCAGTCTTCATGATTTCAACAGTTGGTTGAAAGTTTTTTTCCCCAAAAACACTTGAGCTTTCCTCATTGCTGCTGTAGCCTCTGCTAGCATAAACAACTGTTTCTTTCTGTATCATTTCTAGTTTCTATGACAGTGATATTCAGGTAGCATAATGGTTTATGCTTGTTTTTTTCTTTTGGTTGATCTTTCTGTGCTTTCCCTTTTGTCCTCATGTTCAGCACTTCTTTTCATCCTCCACATTCTGTACCACTCCCCCCACATCAGACAAAATTCTCCTCTCTGCCCATATCCCATAGCCTCTGGTTTTAGGTAAACAAAGACTTAAGCATTACAAAAAGTGATAGCAGCAGAACGTGCTCTCTAATGACACGGGTTTTGCAAAGAAACCTCAGGCAGCATAGCTACCTATTGACAATATTACTATTAATATATCCTACCTACAAAATCTGTTTAATTTAAGAGGAAAGCAGGCAATAAGTGGGGTTTGCGTGTTGCATCAGTTAACAATTCATTCTACCGATCAATTAGGTGCCTTTGTGAAAGGTCAGAGTTTGCTGGGGTAGCAGCCGAGTGGATTATCAGTTTGTAGAAAAGTATGGTTGTCAGTATCAGCAAACTGAAGCCCTTTGAATCTTTTGTTCTGACAGATACTCAGAAAGAAATTCTATAGCAGCTGAAGCAAAGTAAGGTAACTGGTTTTGTTAGAAAAAGCATAGCTGATCTAAACTATGCTTTCAAATATACAGGACCTTTATCCATTTAATCTTATTCCCTCCAAAACAGAACCTTTTAAAGGAGGAAAAAAAATGCAGACCATTCAATGGAGTAAAACACTTTCTCTACATCAAAGTATAATAATGTTTAATGCTTCTCTTTGTTTCAGTGGTCATGTGTACAACTGAAGAGGGCTAAATACAGCATTTGAAGCTGGTCCTTTGTCATAAAGCTGGATCGATCAGGTGGAATGAAATTCCCTTCAAAAGGGATTTTCAAAAACCACTAAGCATTGGCCTAACACTGCTTAAACTGAAGCAAATATACACCGCAGATAGAGCAAAGGTGTATGGTCTCTCAGACAGTTTAGGCTCATAGGCTGAAGAGAAGCCCGTAGGAGAATGAAGCACTTAGATTTCAGAAAAGTGGGGGGTTTAGTCTCAAGAGAAATATTGAAATAAGGTCCCAGTGATTAAATTATAAATACTTATCTGACAGAAGCATATCTAAGCATTGTTCATATAGTTCAAAAGGAAAATGTCTTGACCTGGTCAGTGGGTGTTACTATATATGAATAAATGAGTTATGGGTAAAATAAGGTGTTCCCACATTAATTGCAGAAATCCCTGGTGATTACTACAGAGTACTGACTGAGAGCCATTTTCTAAGGTGAGAGCATTGCCATGTTTCTGAATTCAGGAAGAAAGTGGCTCATTTTTATTTCCCCAGTTAAACTTTAATTTTGGGTTGAGGTAATTGGATACTTTATGCATTTGCTTGGCTTTGTTAAGATGGACTGCAGTATGTCAATAGTTGAGTTTTGGACAGTTCAGTTCAATAGATATTTTATACTAATATTCTGAATAGCTACTTTGAAAGTTTCACTGCTTAGAGTCAGGGAAGGTTTTCTGACAGTTTTCTTGAAAGTAGAATTAGATTTTAGACTGAAGGAAATTATGAGTTTGGAGATTTTGAAGAAGGGGAGATTTCAGCACAACCTATCTTGTCGAATAATAATTTCACCTTCCAGTTTGACCAGTGGTCTAAGAACCCTTATGCTTTGATCCTTCATTCATTTTGCCTAGAGTTAAAGAAAAAACCTTATATATGAATGAGAGAGAACCTGGAATTAGTACCAATGTTGACTCCCTAATAAACTGAAATCCTATAGAAGGTTGGATGTTCCTTTTAATGTGAAACTCACATTAAAAATGTAATTCTTCTCCTGGACAGAAAAAAGTCCTATAGAGCAATTCTAAATTTACAGAGCAGTTGAGATTTCTACCTGTGACAGTATCCAGACTGGCCTTCCATCCCTCCTACATCCTTCAGGCATTACCTCTTACAGGTCTAACTAACAAATCTGTTTTGAAGTGACATCGTGCAGTTCTCCGACACTCAAATGCAATACACTGGTGCAATCTTGACTTAGAGTCACAACATGGAACAATGAATATTGCTTAAATTATTTATTTAGGACAAAAGCATAAAGAGAAAACAGACTTTATACCAACAGAACAGAAAGAAGCAGTCGACCAAGTATGCAACCAAATTCATAAAACAAGCCTAATACGTCTAAAGTGGATGGGTGGATCTCCTGCAAGATCTCATGTCATTTTCCTTGATTTAGAAACTATTTCAGCATCAATGAGAGAGAGAGAGAGGGAGAGTGCTCTTCAGAAACTGCCTTTTTGCTCATCCAACTTCTTCAAGGATCACAGCACTTTATAAACTTTTCCTGATATATCGATACTCCTTTTTTAGCAGAGATTTTAATATCATTGGAGAAAACAAAACAATCAAAAATCAGTGGCGCTTTCCATTGCAGACCTATAGGTCCTCATCTGCAACCACCATTATCTCTGTACCTTGGAAATTTAGTGGCATAGGTTTTTAACCAACATCTCAATTTGTAAACTTTGATCAATATATTTGCAATGTATTCAGTATGTTTAAAAAAATGTGGAATTTGCAAAATTCTAAGGCTACAACACAGTTAAATAACAATTTTATATAATTCACAATGGCCAATAAAAGATTCATACAAATTTTAATTTGCTATATATCAATTGTATTACTAATACTGGCATGTTTTAAGAAGACACGTGCAGAAAAATTGTTGAGGTGGTTTATTACTAATAGCAAAGTAGATAAGAGCAGAATGTTTACTTTTATTTGGGGTAGATTTTAAAGAGAATATCAAGAGAGCAGCAGTGCTGCAATTGTCCAGCTTTGTTCCATGTGCACCTCTTCTTCCCAATCAGAAAATCCATATCTGTGCATAATAAAGAACAAAAGCACAGAGAATAGCACAGTCTTATCAAACTTATTTTCCAACCAGAGAAAGAGAATATTGAAAATTTTCTAACCTAGTTAGTAATTTGACAATTGTTACAGTTTTAAGTAGTAAAAATACAGTAATTTTTCTTCTATTAACAGTGAGAAAAAAATGTTTCCAGTGTGTGTTTCCATGGGAGTTATTTTTTCACATTCTATAAAACCTCCTTTCCTTCACATCAGGTTAGGTATAGATCTTATTTTTCATTAACAGATAGCTTCTGGGACTGCTCAGATTGAAACTGTAGCATTTACTTATCCCAAAGCCTTCCCCCCCGCCCCCGATATTGATCTAGTTGCAGTGGTAAAATACTAAAATCTTGCAGCATTTTAAATCTAATTTCTTCCACCATCCAGATAATCTGTAGGTATTCAGACAGAACATACTTCCAGTTACCAATTTCAAGGGTTTGAAAGTTTATATCTTTTCTTTTTTTTTTGTCTGTCTAATATATTTTCCTGTATTTTAGACCTTATCCTGCAATGCAAGTAGAGATGGAAATGGTAGACAAATAGAAAAGCATTATTTATTATTTTGCCATTGGAACGAAGGTAACCAAAAGGTATATTTGAACACAATAGTCTACTTGCAAATTTGGTAAATTTTTAGCATTAAGATTTTTCTTTCCTATTTCCAACAGTCTAATCAATTTAATATCTTTCCTAAGACCTTGTGTGTGTGCATGAAGCATGAACCAAGAAACCAGGAAGTAATTAAAATCTTAAAATCTCATTACCAAATTTTAATTCATACAGTCCAAACCCCAGTAAATTAAGTTCATATGAAACAGGAATCGTATTTCTAGCTATCTCCTGTTGTCTCTCTGACATTTGAACTTTCCAAGGAGAATAAAACAACTTTTCGCTTGTTTTACAAGCTCTTTCATTTCTTAGACCTAAGATAATCACAGAATCATAGAATCATACAATTGTTTAGGTTGGAAAAGACCTTTAAGATCATCAAGTCCAACCATTAACCTAGTCCACCACTAAAACATGTCCCTAAGCACCACATCTACACGTCTTTTAAATACCTCCAGGGATGGTGACTCAACCACTTCCCTGGGCAGCCTGTTCCAATGCTTGACCACCCTTTCGGTGAAGAAGTATTTCCTAATAGCCAATCTAAACCTCCCCTGGTGTAACTTGAGGCCATTTCCTCTTGTCCTATGGCTTGTTACATGGGAGAAGAGACCAATACCCACCTCTCTACAACCTCCTTTCAGGTAGCTGTAGAGAGTGATAAGGTCTCCCCTCAGCCTCTTTTTCTCCAGGCTAAACAACCCCAGTTCCCTCAGCCGTTCCTCACAGGACTTGTGCTCTAGACCCCTCACCAGCTTCATTGCCCTTCTCTGGACACGCTCCAGCTTCTCAATGACTTTCTTGTAGTGAGGGGCCCAAAACTGAACACAGGATTTGAGGTGTGGCCTCACCAGTGCTGAGTACAGGAGACAATCACTTCCCTAGTCCTGCTGGCTACACTATTTCTGATACAAGCCAGGATGCCTTGTCGGCCACCTGGGCACACTGCAGGCTCATATTCAGCCAGCTATCAACCAACACTCCCAGGTTCTTTTCCACCGGGAAGCTTTCCAGCCACTCTTCCCCAAGTCTGTAGCATTCCATGGGGTTGTTGTGACCCAAGTGCAGGACCTTGCACTTAGCCTTGTTGAACCTCATACAATTGGCCTCAGCCCATCTATCCAGCCAGTCCAGATCCCTCTGTAGAGCCTTCCTACCCTCAAGCAGATCAACACTCCCACCCAACTAGGTGTCTTCTGCAAACTTACTGAGGGTGCACTCGATCCCCTCGTCCAGATCATTGATAAAGATATTAAACAAACAGAACTGGCCCCAATACTGAGCCCTGGGGAACACCACTTGTGACCAGCTGCTTATGCGATGTATAAGGCGCATAGAATCATAGAATGGTTTGGGTTGGAAGGGACCTTTAAAGATCATCTAGTTCCAACCCCCCTGCAATGAGCAGGGACATCTTCAACTAGATCAGGTTGCTCAGAGCCCCATCCAACCTGACCTTGAATGTTTCCAGCAATGGGGCATCTACCACCCCTCTGGGCAACCTGTTCCAGCATCTCACCACCCTCACAGTAAATAATTTCTTCCTAACATCTAATCTAAATCTACCCTCTTTCAGTTTAAAACCATTACCTCTACACTCCCTGATAAAGAGTCCCTCCATATCTTTCCTGTAGGCCCCCTTTAAGTACTGGAAGGCTGCTATAAGGTCTCCCTGGAGCCTTCTCTTCTCTAGGCTAAACAACCCCAACTCTCTCAGCCTGTCCTCATAGGCAAAGTGCTCCAGCCATGAAGTGATCATGCTCCAGCCATGAAGTGATTATCTTCATGGCCCTCCTCTGGACCCGCTCAAGCAGGTCCATGTCTTTCCTGTGCTGGGGCCCCAGAGCTGAACACAGTACTCAAGGTGCAGGACCTGACCCAGGTGCAGGACCTTGCATGAGTTGAACTTCATGAGCTTCACACAGGCCCACCTCTCAAGCCTGTCAAGGTCCCTCTGAATGGCATCCCTTCCCTCTAGAGTATCAACCACACCACTCAGCTCGGTGTCATCCGTAAACTTGCTGAGGGTGCACTCAATCCCACTGTCCATGTCCCCACAAAGACGTTAAATAATATTGGTCCCAGTATGGACCCCTGAGGGACACCACTCATCACTGGTCTCCACCTGGACATTGAGCAGTGTCCTGGTTTCAGCTGAGATAGAGTTAATTTTCTTTATAGTGGCTGGTATGGGGATATGTTTTGGATTTGTGCTGAAAACAGTGTTGATAATAGAGATGTTTTAGTTGTTGCTGCACTAGTCAAGGACTTTTCAGCTTCCCATGCTCTGCCAGGTGCAGAAGAAGCTGGGAGGGGACACAGCCAGGATAGTTGATCCAAACTGACCAAAGGGCTATACCATACCACATGATGTCATGCTCAGTATATAAAGCTGGGGAAGAAGAAGGAAGGAGGGGACGTTAGGAGTGATGGCGTTTGTCTTCCCAAGTAACCATTACGCGTGATGGAGCCCTGCTTTCCTGGAGATGGCTGAACACCTGCCTGCCCATGGGAAGTAATGAATCAATTCCTTGCTTTGCTTTGCTTGCATGCACGGCTTTTGCTTTACCTATTAAACTGTTTTTATCTCAACCCTCGAGTTTTCTTACTTTTGCTCTTCCGATTCTCTCCCCCATCCCACCAGGGGGGAGTGAGCGAGCGGCTGCGTGGTGCTTAGTTCCCGGCTGGGGCTAAACCACGACAAGCAGTTGACTGCAACTCTTTGAGTGCAACCATCCAGCCAATTCCTTATCCAACGAGTGGGCCACCCATCAAATCCATCTCTCTCCATTTTAGAGACAAGGACGTTGTGCGGGACAGTATCAAATGCTTTGCACAAGTCCATTATCCATAACCCCATCATAGAAGGCCACCAAATTTGTCAGGCATGATTTGCTCTTAGTGAAGCCACGTTGGCTGTCACCAGTCACTTCTCTGTTTTCCATGCGCCTTAGCATAGTTTCCAGGAGGATCTGCTCCATGATCTTGCCAGGCACAGAGGTAAGACTGACTGGCCTGTACTTCCCCGAGACTTCCTTTTTTCCCTTTTTAGAAATGGAGCTTATGTTTCCCTTTTTCCAGTCACTGGGAACTTCACCAGTCTGCCATGACTTTTCAAATATGATGGATAGTGGCTTAGCAACTTTATCTGCCATAAAAACAACGATGGCAGGTTGTCATTTGGAGTTCATGGCCTGGATGAATAAATCCACTCCTTTGGTTTCTGTCCTATCCTGTCAGTACACAGGAATTACCATTGCAGCCCTTATTAACTTCTTGTCCTGGCAGATGTCAAGACAAATTCTTTAGAACATAATATAAAAAACTATGATACACAATCTAATATATATTCGTATCATGCAAGGAGATTTTTCTCTGATCTCATATTTTAAGATAGAGGATTATTATTTTATACTTTATCCTAAATCTTATGTATCTTCTGTAATTTTAATAACCAGTGTCAATGTTTCTGTTATCCTCACACTTATAAATGCATATGAATTACCATGAGTTAAGAGCAAGCCAATGATGCTCAATAATTTGCTCAATAAAATAATTTGATATTAAAGTTCAGATTTTATTTCTTTTTATTTTTAATGATGTTCAGAAAGTAAGTTAACCTCTCTCTGGTAATTTTTCCCAAATCTATAGTGGGTTATAGTTACTTTTTGTCTTCAGCCAAAGAATATTGCATAACTGAGTACAAATTATGAATTACTATATTCTGCAGGAAAATCATGTGTTATATTTTCTGCTTTGTTGATATTGTACAACATAAAACTAAAAGATAAAACTACATCTTAATGTCTGTATGTTATCCATTACTCCACAAAGTTTCTTCTTCTCTGAAAAGACACACCAGCGTGTATATTATCTTCATCACAGAAGTATCTTGTTAATTTTGCAGCTGGAGACATTGAAACATACTAAAGATGAGAACTGTTCCAGTTCTCTCAAGAAAGTTGTGGCAGAGGACTTGGAATTCCCCAAATACTAACTTCACTGTCTAATAACTTTTCCTTCTTCAGATATTCTTTCACATTTCTATCTGGTCTCCCTTTTCCAAAACAAAACGACAAACCAAATTTAGAAACTGAGTTAGTAACAAGCAAATAGTGATACCATGTTGTTTTCTAAGATCTGTAACTTCAGAAACATCTCTCTCATATTGCTTCAGGTTGCAGCAGCAGAACTACACTTCTGTTAGATCATAACTAGCTCAGAAATCATCACTTTTTCCTGGAGATGTGAGCTCCTTTTTTTTTGAGCATTGCATTATCATAAATATGTTTATGTCTTTTTCATCTATCATCAGTTTACAAACTATCTAGCTTTAATATTTCTTTCTAATATTTCCAAAAAATCTCCTTAGTCACAGGCAACTTGTATAAATGATAATTTCAGTAAAAGTTATCAGTTTATATTCACCTCTCTTTTAGTCCACTGGTAGTGATTTCTAATCACTTTATTATTTCAGGCTTTTTCTGTGATGTAAATTCATTCATATCTTCCCAGTTTAGTTTTAGGCTTCTTATTTTTCATATTCTTACCTCTTCGAACTCTCTCACCAGTAAATTAGTCTTCTTTTGACACACTGCTAAACAAATATGCTGCTCGAAAAATATTTTTTTTAGTTACTTCTGTTGTTTACTGGTGGCTGTGGTATTAAACAGTGCATTTGCAGAGAGTGGATATTTGATTTGTCTAAACAGAAGAAACTATGCTGTATACATAAAAATAAGTACATGGTCCTTTTGACACTTCACAAATACCTCTACATTTTTCAAAATATCCTAAAGACACAAAAAAAGATCAATGAAAACACAACTAATGATGGATCTCCAACAAAACACTGAAGGCAATTTTTGAATCGAAAGAACACTTTGACTACACCCTAGTTATAGTTTAGAAAGTCCACTTGGAGATACTCTACCCACAGCCTTCCTTTAAGTAACATTACTGAAACTGACAAACCTTCAGAGTGAAAGCACCGGGAAAATGTGATGTTTATAAGGGTATGTTGCTTTGTAGGAATATGTCTCTGAAAAAATAGCTCACAAAACAATAATGGTCTATCTTAGCTTCATAACAGCTCATACTCTCTTGTAAAGTTCTATTTATTATTATTCATATTAAGAAGGTGGATTCATATTTGTAGAGACTACACAGTGCTCCAATCCTCTGGTGCTGCAAAAAAATAATGAAGAAAAAGAGAGAAAGAGAGAGAGAGAGAAAAGAATGAAGGACAGAGAAAGAACAAAAGAAATAAATACCTTTGTTTTTAAAATCACATTTTGAATTGCATTGTTTAGCCTTCCATGTCTTTAAAAGAATGACACAGAATGTAAAGCAATAAGATGATGTACAAACCTGGGATGCAGGTGGGGAATAGGAAAAGGGAAAGGAAAAAGAGTTCTATTAGGCTGGCAAAATGTCAGTTGTATTATTATTTCTTCTTAGCAGTAAGTATGCTGCAAAAGAAATGTAAGAGTTCATAAACTAGCCCCAGTGTGTTGTCCAGTTTAGTGCACATTATAGTGCTGAAAGGAATAGAACATGTACAAATAAATTGCCTGTTCAAAAAGTCAATGTATACAGGTTTCTGAGATATGTCCTTTAGCATTCTGAAAGTATTTAACAGTTATTTCATAAAAATCAGTCCTCTCTTCACATATGGGTTTAGTGTCTTTTTGATCTGATCAAGCTAGCAGATAACTAGGTGCAAAAGAGGTAAGGATATAATTTGCTTGAATTGTTTGTAGATGTCAAATTTGCTGAATATTTATAGCATTGGTTTATTGACCTTCTGAACACGCATCTTTTTTCTACTTGCCATGAAACCTGGGCTCATTTGGAAAAGATTGTGTTATGCCTTGGTGAGGTTTTTAAATGGAAACACCTAAATAAAGTGAATGTCACTGAATATTCAGTTGTTTGCTGTGTGTTCTTTTATGAATTTATGACATTTGAATTCGATAACAGAACCCTGAAAATCAACCTTCCAATTCGCAGCAATATAAAAATCATTAACATTTTTAGTTATCCTGAGGACACAAACAGAAAACTTTAACTTGGAGAAAAACACAATATTTGAACAAGGAAAATTTCCCAGAAGTTTGTTCAAGGAGAAAATGTCAAAGTCATTGAGAAAGGTCAAAATAGGAAGTATATTTAACATCTTCCACTGAAGTAACTTCACAGTATTAATTCTACTACTGTTTTCAGTTTTCAGTCTTACAAGAGAACAACAATAAACAATTACTCATTCTGTTAAAAAAATCCAGGCAAAAAGGAAGAGTATGCGTCCATTTTTACACAGTACTTTACATATTCAGTGTTATTTCATATATGGGCAACTTCACTGTTCTCAGTTTCCTCTGCTGTTTGTGTACACCACACTCCAAACAGCAGCAGAAAAAAGTCTGGTAAAATTAGGGCATGTGTTTGCAATACCACAAAACAGCAAACGCTGTTATCATAGACTATAATATATAAAAGTCTCTTTCCTTTTTAGCTTTGACTCTACTAGATTTGAAATTCAGCAGATCACCATCCATGCAACCTCTACACAAAACACCTAGTAACCCCAGTTTTAAACTCAGTTCCAGTTTTCCATTCTTGTATATGTCTTTGGTGAGGTTAAGTAACAGCAAAGGTGAGGAAGACAGAGAGCTTCCACCAGGGAAAGAAAAAAAAAAAGAAAGGAAAAAAGTCTTTTTCCATAATCAGACACTCTTCTTCTCTGTAGGGATGTTCAAACAGTTAAGAGATCACCTGCTGTTCATGGGACGAGAAACATTTGTACTGCCAAAGAAAGTATTTTGTATAAAACTGCATGGTTCAACAGTGACACCCAGTGGCCAATGCTTTTGCTATAGCGATGGGTTTACTTAAGCTGCATTTCCCTGCTCTTTTGCCTCGTATGCTTTCTGCATTTAAGGAAAAACTCTTAAGCAAGTCTGGTTTCATAGGATTAAGCCAAATATTCTTTGGTGGCGTTTTTTTCTTTTACTGATGTCTTTAATATTATGAACAGTATGCAATGCGTGATGCTTGCAAATATGTTTTATATACATTTAAGACAGACTTAGTTTAAGGAGTGCTTACATGTTACACAATATTATACTAACTTTAATATTATATTAATATAATAATATTAATATTTTAGTAAGAGTCCATTATCTAAAAATAAGCACACACATTACTTCTAGTAAGCAATTATCTATATGGTTGCACTCACATTTGTTCTCCTTAAGCCCTGATCTTGCCAGTGAATCCACGCAAAATGACTGCAAATTCTTCAATGCACAAACCGTGTCTTAAGGTTTGTAGGCAGGATTAACTGACATAGAAGGAAAACAAAAAGGATCTATATTTAAATTTTATACTTTTCTTTCAAAGTGTTAGGGTATGGCTAACTAAAGAGTTTTCCCATATGGTATAGGAGGGAAGGAAAAATATCTAAATTACTCTACTTGTAGTTTTAAGGCTAATCTTTACTACGATTTTTTTCCTGCCTGATGTTGCGGATAGGAGTTTCACTTGCTATATGGCAACACAGTCTATTTATTTCACTGAAGATGGAGTTAATCTCTTCTTCACCACAGGACTAGTGATATATATACAAATCACTATATAAGTGTATGTATAACATGTGTTACTCTCCTTGGATCATTTATTATCCAAAGAATGTAAACACTATCCTGCTCAGACTGATGAACAGTATTTGTTGAATCACTGCCCTCATATGCAATTAGGTAGCATAACATTGATAGTAAAGCATAAAAATCGTAACTGAAAATCCAGTATTGAAAACCAGGACTCAAACTTTGAACTGAAAGTGAAAAAAACACATAAGCCTACCACTGGAAGGATCGAAACTGCAGAGCAGGTGGCCTAATCCACAGATAAATTACGTTTTCTAAAAAATACAGATGCATTTGAAAATTGGAAAAAAAAATTAAAAATCTTGTTTTCTTCTAACTGTAGCTTTGTTAATAAGCTGATCCTAAGGAAAGCTTTCCAATAGGTTTTCTAATATTTTCCTATAAATTTTCTCTTCCAGTGGGATTTTCAACTTCGGTCACGCAGTCTTGTTTTTTTAGAAAAGAGTAGAGTACCCTTGTCTAAATGAAATATTAACTACTTTAAAAATACAGTTTTGAAATATGAAGAAAATGCTGCCTGCCTTTTCCTCTCTACATCAGTCAGTTTTGGAGGTACTGCTGCTTTCTATGAAGGAGATTCTAGTGTTCTGGCTGAGATTCCTAAAAAGTAGGCTTGCCTATGTATCTTGTATTCCTTCTTTTCAGAAGTGGGAACATCAGTACAGCAAGGCAGGCTAAGAAAATATCCAGATTCTTCTGACCAAAAAATGACTTGCAAGAGCTCAGAATCTATTACTGCTTGACAGTTGGTAAGAACAGAATTCTATGGAATGGATATAAGATTAAATTCTATATGGTTTCTTAATAAAAACATCTAACACTCTACAAATCTCTATTAAAATATATATATTCCAAAGTACTTTCTACAAAAAGGCTAGTTGCTTTCATACTTAAAACTTTATAAAAAAAGGTTTTATGATGTTACCATTCCAAGGAGACATTCTCCTCCAAGCATTTTCTCCACTGCCCTTCTACCTGCCAAGGATAGGCTGATTAACACTTCCCTCTGGGAAGCATTTCTGCTAGACCAACACTCTGCTTTATCAGCTCCTTTGTAGCTTAGTGAAACAGCATCCATGACCTTTTGAAGCCTCCTTGACCTTATTTTATAGTTTTCCATGGGTCAGAAATGTGATCACATCTTCCAAAAGAATATTCGACAGCTGTATTCTGTCACCCCAGAAACTCTGTTGTCCCAGTTATTACTGGCAAATAAAAATCTAGCAGCTAGCTGGTATTTGATATAAACAAAGTGTTTACCCACAGCAAATTTCCTCTGCAGACTAGAAAGGAGAAGTTTACATTTCAGTTCATAACCATTTACATTAGAAAAATTACATTTCATACAAATGGGGAACAATGAATGTGGCTCATTATTAGCTCTTGAGAGAAAGAAAGATGTAAAAGTAATAAAACAACCACAATGGGATAGTTCAGGATGAGTGGACCTTAAATCTCACTTGCCATGTGTCAGCAAATGAGGGCCAAGAAAGGTTGTTTGAGGATCAGTTCAGGATTTTTTGCATAAATTTAGTAAGAAAACATTTATTTTAAAAAAATACAAAAGCAGAGTCAGATCCTCCTTTAAATTTATTGTAATTAAAATATTGAACTCTTCATTACAGTACAATACCTTAATTACAATAAATTTAAATTTAAAATGGAGATTAAAGAAAACATTAAAAAAAACAGAACAGGAGAAATTCTTTCCTTCTCTTTTGCAGAGACATCACTTTATAACAAGAATATGAGTATTTTCATATACATTGTTATTTGTGCTATAGCTATTACATATATAAAATTAGAAAGAGTTCATTTGTACAGGTTATTCCTGTGCTTCAGACAAGTTTTTCATTAACTGACAAACTTACTGAAATTAATACTGTTCCATACCAGCTATATGGGAGCAACATACTGCCTGATTTGCTGGAGCAAGGAACTGCAATTCACAATCTCATTTTACAACAAATATCATCTAATGCAATCCTCAGGGAGGCATTCTTATATACTCAGATATCTTGGTTTTGTCATCACCCACTCGACAAGTCTTTTTACCCGCAATAGAAGGCATTTTACGACTGATACTTACTATCATATAACTATGCCATTTTGATACAACAGAGCAAATTATATACCAGAATTTGTCTCAGTCACATGCATTAAGTAAAAATATGCAGGTTTTAATTGAAAAAAGTATTTTGTTTTCAGTAACTCAATACAACTTACACAATCTGTAGCGAAGTCTTAGCTTCTGGGCACACACACACAACCAACCAAAATCTGTGTTATAATATTCCAATAAAATCCACTCTTTATAGCCATTTACTTATGCCAGTGGGAAGAAAACGGATGGGCTTTTTGCTCAGGATAACCTTCTTCTTTCTCAGACACTACAGAAGATGTTTAGTTTGAGGAGGGAGGATCTATGAGTGGGGAATAGGAAGTGTCTGCTCTCATTTCATAGCCCATAGCAGTGCTATCTCCTCCATTGTCCTGTGCAGGGAAAAATTTAAAAGATGCTATTGTAGTAATGATGGTGTTCATACTTCTTTCCAAGAGCTTCTAAATTCTGTTCCCAAATCTTTTCTCTCATCTTATTCTGCTGCATGGATCTCAACCTCAGGTCCTTTGTCAAGTTCCAAATGAGGTACACAGGTTCCTTGTCCGCTATCTTTGCACATGGTAAGGTAAGGAATTTACAGTCCTCACCAGGAAGTCACTGTGACAGGAAGTCACAAATCCAGCTGATTGTTTGCCAGATGACTGAGTGTTTTATAAAACACTATACGCTGTTTCTTCCTTTCAGGCGGTGTCGCTGGGAACAGACACATTGGTGTTATCCAGTGGGGTGTACCTTTCACTGTGACCATTTCCCCCTTGGCCTGTCAGCCATTTAGTGCAACCTACAGTTCTGGTACTTGCATCACTATGAAATGTTGTACACAAACCCCTCCTTCTGCAACAGGGGAAGCGAGCATCAAAAAGGTGGATACAGAGAATGCTTCACAGCTTCAGTAATAACTATATTCATTAGAGCAAGTACTTCCTCTCTTGGCCTCTTGGTGAGTCATACTCTTTCTCCAGTTAATCCATGTCCTGTAGATTACTCTGTAGAAAAAGGTGGGTTTATGGTTGGAAATAAAGATTTAAATATTGTGATGACACGCACGTTTTTAAGGAAGTATTCAATGCTTGGAAGATGCTGTAATCATCACAAAATGATAGGCAAGGTAGAAAAGTAAACACGTACAGAATAAGGAATTGCTTCCCAAATATAATAGTCCTCATGCCCTGAGCACAAGACACATAAACTCAGGAGACTGAGTGACCTCCTGGTGAATCAACGATAGTGCAAAGAACCCCAGGAGTTCACAATTGCATTCTTTTAGTCTTATCCCAGAAAAACAGTAGGCTCAATATTCTTTGGATTTCATTAAATTTCAGAATAAATTGGAAGAGGGAAATATGATATTCTTCATGGAACAATAACTTATTCAAACATTCGAACATTTTGTTTCTACATAGGGCAAACTTTCCATGATGGCTTCAGCTCTGAATTTTTTATTTATATTTTTAATTTAGTTTTCTGTAGGCTGCTTTGCATTGTCACATTGTGATTCAGCTGAGCTCAAGTTCACAGTGTTGAATAAGCCTCCCAAGCAAGCTAAAGAATTTTTATGTCTTAGATCCAGTTGAAAAGGTTGCTGCATTAAAACCATTGATGTGTGTGAACTAAACCTTCCTTCAGTGTTGGTGTTGGAATAAAATATTCAAGATCATAAAAGCTGGCCTCAAAAACTCTGGAACCTGCTTTAACTTTAAAAGTAGTATCAATACAATACCATAAGGTCAATGATGCTTTTCTAGTCTTATTTTTACTATATATAAGTATATATATATTTCATATAAATTCCTTACAAAAATAAAATTGAATCTGACAGTCTATATCAGCAACATAAAGGCAAAGTCTTCTTGAAGGTTGTTGTTACATATCAGATGAAAAAAAAAACCGCATTATGGAAGGACAAGAAATTTAAATATACAAAATGAAGGGTGATCTGACAGTACAGAAATAAAGAACTAAGATACCTCTTTATTTTAATATCACACCAGATTAATATTTTACCTGGTATACTGGTATAAAAAAAAGTGCTTATAGAATAATTAGAATATATATGAAATATCTAGAGCATATCGCAGCTGCTACACAGTGTCATACTGTTGTTTACTTACTCTCCAGCAGAAACAATAATAACATATAGGAATTACCTTGCTTTACTAGTAGCAAAGTATTTGCTGCAATTAAAGGCCAGTATTCAGAAGGAAGACAACAAAATAGAAATATGTGAACTCCCATAACAACACCTCCAAAAATGCTTTAAACATTATTTTGTATGCTCTGTATTTTCACTTACAGATTCCAGTTTTGTTTATTTTCTGAAAATAATAATCCCATCCAAACTAATGCTAAACAAGGTAAATGCCCTGGAACTCCAAAATCAAAGCAGAGAGGATTTTTGTACATAACTTTCTTAATTCTTGGAGTCTAGTGAAGTCAAAGAAAGCATCTTCTGTTTTCATTGACAAGGATGAAATCTGACCTAGACTACTCTCAGAAGCAGAACAGCTGTTGATTTCAGTGGAGACAGAATTTCATTCACCCCTTAGTATTCCAAGTTGAAATGAGCTTTTTTACTGCATATTTACACAAAATATAAAGGAGCATTGTGTTTTAGACTTTCAAAGCAAGCCGTGACTTACAGAGAACACCCTTGCAGCCACAGGAAATTTAAAAAGTTAAAATCAAGAAGGCGGAGAGAGATGAATATTTTTAGTAACAGCACAGTCCTTGTTGGGCTATGTTACAACAAGGGTTGGAGAACACTGACTTAAGGAAGTTCAATATGTTACTGATGGCATCTGCTCTTTCCACATAAACATGCAGTTTAATCAGCCCAGGTTCATATTTAAATCTTCAGTTACATCATGTTTGTTCAGTTTAGTAGCATAATTTGTAGCAGTTGAAATAACACCAGACTTGGAAAAAAAAAGAGAAAAATAAAGATAGAATTATTTCCATGATTACTTTGTATGCTATAAGCATTAGGCTTCTGCCCTCTGGAATCATAAGGGAAGTGTTAGATTATTTTTCTTTCAGACATGATGAATTTAAGATGCAAAACAAATTTTAATCTTGATTCTCAGGTATTCTGAAGCCTATTCAGCACTGGTCCCAGAGGGATGGAAAGGTATACATTTGAAGCGTACACTTCCCAGTTCCCATCTGAGCTTCATCAGCTTCATCCCTCTTCTACTACATATCAGAGATCTTCACCTGTATTTTGATGTCAATCGAGATAGTTGTCACCCCGAGGATAATTTTAGAAGATTACTAGAATGGCCAGGCCGGCAATGGATGTTCCCACTTATTCTCTTTCCTTCAGACAGCCAGGGGCCAAACTTTGGGAGACACAGCTGGCTTTGCCTTTTCAAGTATTTCATTGAAAAGGTTTCAGATTGCTGGGCCTGCTGATGTTGCAGCCTTTTTTACAGCACAACAGCCACTGAAAGGAACAGAAAATTGTCGATATAGTGTTTTTCCACCAAGGTGTAAACAGCTGAGCCAAACTGAAATTCTATTATTTGCAGATAAAGTGAAATCTCTAACTTGACCAGGCATATGCACCTTTAATATGTCTGGTTTTTTATTTTCCAATATACTTTGAGTTAAATATTAATATGGGGGAAAAGGTAATGTGCACCATAAAATAGAGCTTTTTAAAAAAAAAAAAAGCTATCATCAACTGTAACTGAGTAAAACTAAAGATTGTGCCAGAGAGCTTAATAGCAGTGCAGTGGTCACAGAAGCCTGGTGTTTAAAAATTAATTTCTAGTTTGAAGCTGTTACTGGCAGTGCCAAGAGCATACAAAGTACATTTGTTCATCACCAGAGCTAGTTTCAGAGTAGAAAATTCAAGAGGAAGACAATGAGGTCTGTCCAGTTTCTAAAATAGATCTGGGAAATATTTAAAATCTCCAGGCAGTGAAAAATAGATTTCCACGAAAGAAGAGCTAAAGGGCAATTAGAGAAATATCTCATCCCCACATTTTACAAGGCTATAAACTTGTCTACTTCACAAGGGATGGCCTCCTATTAATTTGATAAAAAGCTAATCAGATGCAATTTAGGTTTCTCTAAAATAGATATTTAGGGAACATCTTCTGCTCTCTCTGTTCCCACTTGAAAGGAAAAAGATGTTTATCAGACCATTGACTTCTTAAAACAGAAACAAATATTACACCACTTTTCATGCTGGAAAATGGGAAGAGAAACAGATTTGCAAATTCAGTCACTGAGCTGTAAATATATTCCTGCAACTACTCACAAGCATAGCAGAAAGACTTTATTGTACCCATCAAAGATGTCACCATGTGCACTGATATCAAATAGTCTGTACTTTCATCTGTGAACTGAAAATTCCTGAACAAGTCTGAGCACTCCTGACCAGCAGTCCTAATATTTTAACAGAGGTGCTGAGAATGTGTTTTATCTGTCCAAGCACTATTATCTGCTCTACTTCCAGCACCTCAGTGAATGAAAGCGATGACCTGAAGAGATAAGATTGCACACTGCAGGAGCACGGAAAGCAAGCAAGCACCAAAATTTGAAAGCCAAGACTGTTCTAAAGACCAGCTTTTGATCATTAATAGCATTCTTCCAGTATCAGAAGTGGATAAAAATAATTCTGTCTTTTGGAACAACTGAGGAAATTATTCATAGTAAACAAGTTCTGTAGTGAGTTCTGTTCAGTAAACAAAGATTTATTTATGTGAAAATGCTTATTATTTAGACCTACTTGACAGATAGCCAAAAAATCCTGAAACCTTTTGTGGATTCAGTTGTTTGCCTCTCCCTATTCAGGGCATGCCAATGGTCATCTAATAGTTAGAGTTTGTTCTGTTCCCTGATTGGTTGGTTGAAGTGCTTTGAAATGGAAAACTATAAGGACTAAATAATCTTTTTATTGCAGAAATACTTACTTGCATGCAAATGCATGTCTCTATATGTAGAGTAGCTATTCCCCAAACATCCTTGGGAACAATAATATGTTCACATGAATATTTGTAAATAGCAAATAAAAAGGGGGCAGCAATATGGTCAAAGACAATAGCTGTTCAGAATTTAAATTTATGCTTTCTAGCATCTAGACAAAAACATTTCAGTGGATCTGATTTTCCACTGCATGTACTTCACTTAGTCTTTTACACTTGTGCGAAGCATGAACAATGTAGGAGTTGTTACTCACTAGCAGACCAGACTCATCCATTCTCATTCTAGTTGCACTTTTTGCACATCCAGTTTTCCAAGTAAATGTTGGGGGAGAGTCATGCCCCAAATCACTACCTGCAGTGAGTAATGTTTCACATGACTTTACAGCATAGTTAGAAATGCGAGTTAAAAGCTTAATGGTGAAGCAGCAGCAAAAGATCAATTAAATTGATAATGGTATTGATAATGGGCTTTCAGCCTAGCAGCTGGCAGTATAACAGGATCCTATGGCTGGCAGCTGAAGTTAGACAAACTCAGCTTTTTAATCAGGTACACATTTTTAACAGTGAGGGCAAGTAATTAGAACAGGTTACATAGGTTTCTGTTGGCAATTTAAAAATCAAGACTGACTATTTTCTAGTACGTATGCTTCATTGCAGGTGGAAAGTTGAGGATGACCTATGGCCTGTCCTCTGAAAAGGAGAAACTAAATGATCACAGTGTGAATGTATCTGATCACTTATTCAGAAACTCCTTCAAATTAACTGCTACTGGTTTTGCCATCCACTAACTACCATGGCTATTGAGGTTGTAATGCTGCTAGAGTTGTGACAGCCTAAGACCCGAGAGAAAGCAAGGCTTAAAAGGAGATGCGATTTTTCTGAAAAGGTTAAATGAAAAGGGGAAACGGGAATAAGGAGACAAGATTAGGGTCACATAAGTGATTCTACAGGTTGAAACAGAAGCAACAAATTCTGAGATTGAAGTTAGGAATAGTTATTCTGAGTTTAACTTATTATGTTATTCATTTATATAGTTTGAAAGGAAAAAGGAGGTCAACACCTGTAGAACAGATAGAATTTTACCAAGTAACAGAAGAACAGAAAAAAACCATTAGGCCCAAGGTTATATTTCCCCTACTGTGCATGACTATTAGATGAGCACTCTACAATAAACAAAATCTGTTCCTGATGGGTCTTGTCTTAAGCATGCAATAATGTTGCAAAGAAATAAAATAAGCATCTTCCCTACTCATTAGTTAGAAAATAGCATCTTTATCTCAGTTTTAGCTGTACAACTTTAACGGAAAGGACAAAGCAGGACAAAGAAATGCCAATTTTGTTCTACACTGACTGCATCAAGGTTTAGTACACATGCTGAGGAGAGTGCAGATACTTATTAAAGATGCTGACACTGGCATAAAAAGTAATTACAGTATTGTGCCTCCCTTTATAACAAACAACTCTACTTCCCTATCTTAGAGGTGACTCCAAGCCTTAAATTAGAATTCTCAGGGTTTCCCACATAGACAAACACTGCAGGATTTGAACAAGTGGATATGCCTCCTGCTCATATTGCTTACTGCTAACTATAATTATAGTATTTATGAATTTAAACCTTAATGACAACAAACACAGTAGCTCCACTGCTCTTGTACTAGAGTTGTCACTTTTAGTTTTTCCATAAGCATTGTATTAAATATGGGGGAACATTCAGACAGTATTAGAGAGAATGATTTTTTTTCCCTTACCCCCCCTCCTTTTTTCCACTTTTCACCTCAGATGTAGGGGTGCTTGGAGAGGTTTCCATACAACACATGGAAACACAGATGCAAACACTTAAATATTTGTTAAATCTTCCCTGAAAAATAAATGAAGAAATGAAAAGGAATGGTTTGGAGCAATTTTTCCTGTCTCAAGATCTGGATGGAGTTTCTGGAAACAATAAACTGGTGACTCTGGCTACCATCTCTGGTAAAAGGAAAGACTCTATAATAAAGAAGAGCTCTAGAGTCAGTATGGATTTTGTGAAGGACAATGCTGTCTCACTAACCTCCCAGCATTTTATGAGCATGTAAATACATGCATGGATAAAGAGGATTCAGTGGACATAAAGTCTGGATTTTTCAGAAGCGTTTGAGAGGATGCCACACTAAAAGCTTTGACAGGAACAAAGCTGCCATGCTCATAGTCTTTGAATGTAGGAAAGGTCATTTTATGAGTTGAAAGCTGTCTAAAAGATAGGAAACAAAGGGTTAAGACTTAGTAGTTTCTGTCTGGGATAGAGAAGAGCCGGAAGTTATGTCCCCTGGGGATGACTTCAGTTACTGTCTGCTCTCTATATAACATCACTTTTTTGCCACTGCAAGAGGCAGGCTAGATGGGCCATTGGTCTGACTTAGTAGGCTGGTGTCCTGTACAGCTATCTTCTCATAGCTTATTATTTTTTTTCCAGTACTTTGGTTTTATGCATATCTTGAAGAACAAAAATATCTGGGGTAAAAATTAAAAATAAATTGTATGAAATGGTGTAACAAATTAAGGGCAGATCTGAATCAGCAAACAAACCCATCTTGTGAGCATATGCCAGTTATGTGGCCTGACAGAGGGTATCCCATGCTTGGAATAGCTCAGGCTACCTTACTTAACATATCTCTGAACAGTTTACAGCATTGTTCATAACTGGTGCTATTTTAAGTTGGTTTGGCTTTTGCTTTACTCCTAACATTGTATCTGTGAGAGAAGAATATCCATTTTCTGTTTGCATTATTTTGTTCTGGTTTTTAAGCATCATCTCTTATCCACCAGTAGCAGTTTAGTAAGGTCTATTACATTTTGACAGTTTGAAACATGAAGCTGTGAAGATAAGGTGCTGCTATAGTGAAAAGGGCCATTTTCTAGCATCGAAACAGCAATTTATTCAAAGAGTGAAAGGGGAAATATAGTACAATCCATTTTTTCCCCTAGCTTTTGTTTCTGTGATTGTTATCTCCTTTCTAATGAATTTATTCCTTTTTTTCTCTTTTCATATTTTCACACTGCTGTAGGTCCCATTGAGCAAAGTAACTTAAGCATACACATTAACCCTGAGAACAGCCCCACACAGGACTAATGTCAATGTGGGATGATTTGATGAGATGCGGCACTACCTCAGGTAGTCCTCATAGAGGCAGCCCCAGTATTGGGAGGTGCAGATTCAATATGCTTTAGTTAGCTCTATACCTTATTGAAAGCATTGTTGACAAGATAAATTTCCAATTTGTCTGAGATTATTACTCCAAGGACAGTACAAGTTCACACATTTAACAGTATTCATAAAATATCTCCGGTCTCTTTATCTCGTAAACTTCCCTTATCTCTCACGCTGCAATGTTATTTAGTTAGTTTTTTGGGGGAGAGACAGGTTGTTTTGTTTTTCCTTTTTTTTGTTGCCAAATGAGTACATAATGGTATTATCATTAAGTGGAATTTTAAAAAGTTCTGCAAACATTTTCATGGCTCCTTCTGGAGAACCTCTTTGCCATTTCTCTTCTCCTTTTCTTGTTCCATGTTTGCCAAGGTATCATGGGCAGCTATGGTCAGCCACCTCCAGTAGCAGGGGCATGCAATGAGACCCCCTCCCTGCACAGCTGTGCAATAAGGTCCCCTCAGAAGACCTTTTGCTATCAAGAACAGTGAATCCAGGACTGCAGCCATAGCATGAAGCCTACAATGGATGTGGAGCACCTCCATACTGTGAAGTTCTCTGCTCAACGATGCTGTCACACTTACATGAAACATATCCAGGAGCTTGTTAATACTTTCATGGGTTCTGGCAGGAATACCTCATCTGGAATATTTTCCAGTTGGAATGAACCTTTTTAGTTAAAAGAAAACCTAACTTCCTGGCAATCCGAGACTGCCATTCTGTAGCACTAAATAGGAGCACCTTCTATTCCTAAAAGCTCCCAGAAAAGTTATACACAATACATGAAAAATAAATAGAATAACAGATTATTTTAGAATGTTTTTGTTATATCATTTGTATATACAATAGAATTTAAAAGCAAAAAATAAAGTCTATGATTTATAAAGATAATTTTCCAGCATTTCCTTAGTAGTTTTATAATTCCTTGTCTTTATTTTGCACTTCAATGGATTACTTTGCTTTGCCATGACTATCAAAAATGCATCAAAACTTTCTCATCCAACTTTTGCTAAAGTATTTTAATTAAAATGGAAGTATTTACAGTTGTTATATCATATTAATATTCCAGTAGTCATAAAATTTTCACTAAATAATATTGAATAATTAAGAAGGAATACATTATTGATCAGATAGGAACAGTTTCATGCAATATAAAATGCTATTGTTCTTTGTTTGTGTTTTTAATATCTGTTATTGAAACCTCAGGTTGATACTGGTAAATGACTTTCTACCATATAGACTAAGCAAATTTTAAATGGACATCACCTAGTGTTGTAGAGATATAGAAGACATTATCTACTGGTGTAAATATGAAAATGAACATCAGAGTCTTGTTTATTTTTCCCCCAAAATAGGGTTTTAAAATACCTGAAGATAGTGAAAGTTAGATTTTCTACTTACTGTACTATTTACTAAGTTTGCTACTTACTGTATCATCTCGCAATTCCCTTTGGGTCATTACTCCAAAGGGATACCTTATCAGGTAATTTATTATGTATAAATGTTATTCTTGGTTATGCGCCTTGTGATATTATTCAGAAAAAGACTGAAATAGGTATTATGGGGGAACCTGTTAGTGATTATGAAAAGGAAATCATATTCTGAAATGAGATTACACTGAGACATTTCTCTTCTTCTGAAAATAATCTGTTGATGTACAATTTCACAGTTTGAATTTTCTGTGCAGTCTCTTGGTTTCTCTTCATAAATGTTTAAGGGATAGTCTTTGAAAGTGGTCCCACACAGAAACTTTTCAGCCCTACTTTTCATTTTTGACCAGTTTATTGAAAAGACATCTTACAGAACATCAAGTAAATCTAACACAAAGCTGATGCACGGTCTATGTTTTACCCTTGTTTCCTTAGGAAATTAAGTTCTTGTGATATCGCTCTTTCTTTCCTTTCCCTCTCCTCTTCACACATTTTTGATCTTGTTTTCCAGGTCTGACTCTGACAGAGGAGTCTCAAAGGCTTTATCTGGACTAGAGTACCTACATACCTGAGCACAGCCCAGCTGCCCACTCACTGGCCACATGAGATCCAGCTGCACACCATCCTCTTCCAGCAAAGGTGAAGGAAAGCTCCTGTCCTCTGCGCTGTAAGGAGCAAGGAGACAGCATATTGCCTCTGGCCCCGTACTGCAGATGCAAGGAGCTGGGAACTGCCAGCTGCACTGAAGAACACAGCTCAGGGGCAGCCAAAGGCATTAAGTTTTTGCATGAAAGGCAGAGGATGGACAAAGGAAAGAAATTCAAGTTATTGCCCTACCAAAGGAGAGGCTGCATTGTGTGTTTAGCATTATTTGTGCTATCTGGAGAATCAACAGGTCAGTCAGCACCCACAGGCTCTGCCCCAACACACAAGGGTCCACCCAGGTGCCTGATAAGTGGAATCAAGCAAGAGATGATGGATGGATATAGCAAGTGACTGGCGATTCAGTGAGATGGGCCAAAGAATATGAGCAGGATCCAGAAATATTACCAGAAGGAATCAATGATGGAATCTGGAAGATTAAATATATTGTGGACCTGGAGAGAGCTGGCTATATCATGATGGGAGTGTGGGAAGTACATAAGACACAAATTGCTAAGAAGCTGAGGTTTCAAATAAGCTAGTTTCAAATTGCTGAATTCATAGAATTGTTATTTTTGAGTCAGTTGTTGTCATTGACATTGGTTATTATCGACTCATGGAATTTTTATCAATGTCTACTAAGTTATTTGTTCAAGAGTTCCACTCTGAAGCATAGTTTATATGTTAGCACTCGCACCTGGTCATTGGAGAAGAGGCTCAGATGTGAATGGCTGTGTAGATGTACATCCAGCACATAAAATATTGGCTATGAGAAACTGTGACATTTAGACCTAAATTAAAAAAGCCATCTTGCTTCTATCCTCCCACGGGACCAGGGGATACTTTAAGGAACCACCTTACTCACAATCCCCCATTAAGCATTATAAAACGTAGAAAAATAATGATGTACATTAAAAAAGAAGCTGTTTCTGAAGCATATTAACTGCTCCACTTCCACAGGCTTACTGAAGGACTGCAAGAACAGGGAACGGCAATTACGTCTGGCAGTATTTATATTCCTACTGACAGACCCATGCTTTATTAGCCAATTACCATGTGCCATAGGCCACGCTCTGGAATGTGATCCTCTCCTAAATCACCCTTTCCAAGCACAACTAACACCAAAAAAGTCTTCAATTACTAATGCAAATCTATTCGGATTGAGTGTGTAGAAAAAAAGAAGGATGATAGTTGGGACGTGCTGAATCAATTCATGAACTCATCAAGCAGAGGCATCCAGAGAACAATCACTTGAGCAATACAAAATATTCTCAAAGGATAAAAGGAAGCCCTTCACTTGTAAAGCCTCCAGAAATCGTTTATGTTTCTATACTTTCCCTTTACTATTTGCAGTGTTCACCAGTCTTCTTGTATTCACAGCTTATTCTACAGTGAACAATTTGTATTTTATATTTATTCAGCTTAGAACTTAGATCTCCAAGTTCCTGACATACATGCACACCACTTCTAAAGTGCAACCACCTCTAGTGTATTTGCAAACTTTTCAGATAAATTCTTTAAATTAACCAGAGTAGGAAAGATTAGAGGATTTTTTTTTCAGTTGACAGAGAAACAACAACAAAAATGGAGCTGTACACTTCTGTTTCTAAGACCTAATGGCCCACATCACTTTATCCTACTAGCTCTCATACATAAAAAAGTGTTTTTGCCTTCTCTTCCTCCTGTGCCACTTAAAAAAAAAAACATGTTAGTCCAGTCGGCGTTAAGGTCTTGTAGAAAACAAACATGACTAACTGACAGATATGTAGTGTCATTACTGCAGAAGTCAAAGAGCTGAGCTGAAAATATTAATGTTCTGTTATTGTCCTTTGCTATCTCTTACCCTGTCACCTAGCCAAAAAGAGCAGTTCAGCTTTGAAAGCTTTGTCAAGTGCTGTGCACTCAGATAAGTTACAGATCAGATCCATATTTAAATCATCTGAATATACTCAGTAATGATCTTCTCAAAGCTGCAGAAACTGCTATGTTAGGGGCCTATTTAAAGTGTAAAATGTATGCAATGGGACAAGTAGGTTGTTTTTCACAGCTTATTATATCATTTATTATTTCAGTTTAATTAAAATTGATAGGACTTATCACCTCGGAAATCATTTGACTACTTCTATACCTCCCCAACTTTTCTTCAGCGCATAAAATTGCCAGTCTTTATTATTTGTTCTCTACTAGCTATGTACTTGTTCATTCTGTAAGCCAAAACACCATGTATGAACAGCAACTTGATTTTAGAATTGGTGGGTAATAATTTCCTCAAAATGCTATTATTTTTCCTGCAAAGATTCTCTTCTACCAGTGCTGGGCTCTCCTTCTCCTTGACTAAACAAGTATCTATTAAGAAGTGGCTACTGTACTTAAGCAGTAAAGTCAAGTCCACTAAGCAGCAGGCTCAGAGATGTGTCATTCAATTTTGGATGAATAAGACTATATGTAGAGGTACAGGCAAATGAATTTTTTTTTTTTTTTTAAAAAAAAGGACATACACACACACACCCCCATACATGCACAAATAACACATACAAAATGGATATTTGTAGAGTTCTTAAAAGTTCAGGTAAAAATCCTAACTCTGCCATAGTCTTTGATATGGTCAAGTGGCAGAGAATTAGATGCATGAAATAACATAAATGCCAAAAAATTAGTCAGCACAGTATATTACCAGCACTCCAGCTCTAGGAGGACTCTAAGATTAAAACCCTGAGATGCATAAGGGCAATCTGCAGTGCATAGGGAAAGTTAGGCTGCATCTATTCTCATCTTTCAATGAGCACTTCAACACAGCAGTTTACAGATCATGCAGACTAGCACTTCTGTAGAGCACATTACTGCTCCAGCTCCTAGTGGGCTTTTTGTGCAAAAGTAGAGAGGCAAGCGGCATAACCATGCCCAGGTCTCCTTCTGACAAGGAAATGTAATGAAGCTACAAGAAAGTGGCTGCAGCTGGGCTTAGGAGATGAGGAATGATCCTTGCTATAGCAATATTCAGCATAACCTTGGACACCACAAATGGAATCTGAAGTGACCTATACACTGATAAAAAGTACTTCTTTCTAGCCAAACTGGAAATGTTAGAAACAGCCGTTCACCTGAAATCCTAAGGCTCTGTGTAGCTTCAGCATCATATCAAAGCAGCACAAAGTACCTCAATTCAGGTCCGGAAGAGTGGTGATATAAATAATTTTATTTGCCACTCATTTTTGCCTAAAAAGAGGATCATCCAAATTACTCTTCACCCTAGAGGGAGTCAAACCTTCTACCTAAAGGTAAACTACATCAACTACAATAACAAGCGTATGGAGGTCATTATAATTCAATACATAAATATTCCTATATTAGAATAATGCTTTTAAAAGGAAAGTGGACTTCCTAGGTTTTGAGTCACACAAGTACTTACATACTTACTCTCTTTGCTCTAAACAAAAAAACATGACACATGAAAATAAACCTCTCCTTGCTGGTAATAATAAAACTTCTAAAAGCAGGTTAGCCCATTCTGAAATGCTGAATTAATTTTGTTTCAAATCATCATGTTTTCTAGCAGTTTTGAAGTAATACATGAGATCATGACCAGAAATTAGTATTTGTTCAAGAGGATCATCTATGTAAATGGGTTAATAGTCTTACACCTCTAATGGAAAAAATAGAAATTAGTTATACTCTATCCATTCCTCTGGTTGTTATATGACCCTTACTACTTCTCTGCCTTGTGGGTTTTAGGGTGTTTTTTAATTTAATCAGTAGCATCAATGAAATCATGTCTGTTGGTTAGATCTTAAATGGCATCTCATCTATCATTTCTGATGTTTGGTGCTTGGCAGATCTATTTGCAAGCACTCAGTAAATGAGATGGTAAATGTGGTATAAATATTTAGAAAAGCATTTAGAATAGCTCTGTTTAAATTCATTACTTTCAACAGCGTACTAATCCTTACAAAATCATGTGGATGGTGTTTTATGAATAGTGTTAACACAATTTTTATTGTACAAGCCAAAACCCCAAATTAAAATGAGAACTCTCTCAAAGCAATAAAGTTCTTTTCTTGTAACTGAAAGCCAAGTTCAATTGTTTCAAGTACAGCAAAATTTAGCGAAAACAAATGAAAAAAATCATATGGGCTTTTTTAAGCCCCTAAAGACATATGAAAAAGTTTTTCTAATAATTTTTACTGAAAGAAATACAAAATTTCCTTTAGTGGTAGCCTTGGCCTATATGCTCAAG
Source organism: Ciconia boyciana (assembly GCF_034638445.1). Classification (NCBI taxonomy): domain Eukaryota; kingdom Metazoa; phylum Chordata; class Aves; order Ciconiiformes; family Ciconiidae; genus Ciconia; species Ciconia boyciana. The sequence continues at coordinate 25,198,798 of NC_132938.1, forward strand.
TTCACAGCAGTAGAAGTTAAGTACAGGTGACTTTACACATAAATGAAAAAATCATTGACAAGAACAAATCTTGGCTTTGGCATGAATATTATGCTGAAAATTGCATGAAAAATGCCATTAATGGCTTGAAAATTATGCTGATTCTTAAAGTTAAGCTATGTAATTCAAAACAAAAGAAAATATATGACCTATGTACCCCACCAAAGCAAGCCAGAAGCTCTGGAGTTTTGAATACTAGAAAAATGCTCACAAACAAATTTTACCTCATGAATTATGTGTAAAAATTATTAAAAGAATAATTTTAAATACAGGATAAAATAATATACTACTTATTGTCAAATTACAAAACATATTGTTTTTATCAATTTATTTTATTATGCATCTATTTTTGCTGGTATTCTATACCTAAAGCTAAATGTCTCCTTTGACAATTCTCTTTCTTTACTTTATTCTTTTGCAGTGTTAAAAATAATATGGAAATTAGTGAAAAGAAAAAAATCCTATTTACTTGTACTTCTGCTGCACGCTATAGGTATGCTTCCTTTTGGATTTGAGCACCACTGAAGCCCTCTGTTCATCTTCAGACCATGATCTATAACAGCAACACTATGTCCATACATAGCACCAGAATGGAGCTGGAAAGAGAACCTAGTGCTTCTCCGATGCAGGATCACCCTCAGCTATTTCATTCCTGAAGGACCATGTTAAACTTGTACTCAGAGACTCCATAAACTCCTCAGGCAACAGGCTGTGGAGTCAATGAGTGTCAGATTTCCTGACCTCTGAACTGCACCATAGGTGCTTCGATTTAGCCCAATATTTCTTGTTCTGTCATAAATGGAAATAACAGATTTTTCTTTATTGCTTTGCAGTAGCTGAGTTGCATTTTGAGACAGTTAATGTCCTACTCAGTCCTCTCTTGAAGCTAAACAGCTCCTGTATTTTTAAATCTTTCACACCAAAGTGGGAAATGACAAGCCAAAAACCCATCCTATAGAAAAGGATGTGGAAGTTGCATTGGATCATAAGCTTAATATAAGTCAGTGTCACATTTTGACAATGTAATGGCCTGTAGAAGGGGAAAACACCACACTGAAATGTACAGTCTCTGTACTATTCACATCACTCACTTGAAAGAATAATAGTAAATCTCTTTCCCCTTGCCTTCTTGGTTGACTCAATCTGCATTTTCACCTCTTAAATCAAATTTTGAAAGCAAGACAATCAATAACAATTGTCTTGCTTTCAAAAAGCTGAAGATTAAAAAAAATCGTATTTCCTTCAGATTAAGGCCATCCTGCTTAAACAAATGTGAGGTTAAGAACGACCAAATAAGCAATTTAACTTTCACAGTTCTTTCATGAGGGGTTTTACCATGCCAACGTAACTTAACCATACACTTTGCTGTACAGAGATGTCTTTGGCACCATAAGTTTTTGGTTTTTTGGTTTTTGTTTTTTTCCGAGGGGTATGTGTGTGTATATATGTATGTATATGTATACATGTATATCTGTGTATATGTATGTAAATATGTATATATGTGTGTATATCTATGTGTGTATATATAATATATATAATGAAGTTATTGTAAATGTACAATTGTGTTTAATGAACTTTAAGTTTGATTCAGTTTTCTCATTATCAGCATTAAATACTGCTGGCCAACTTGTTTGGCCAACTGCTGGCCACCAGTGCCATGCACTGATACTGAAGAGGCTTCAGTAAAGCCCTACAAAGACATTTCCTTTGTTGTCAGGTATTTCCCTATGATATAGCTGAAGGAGCAATTGAAAAAGAGCTCTCTGTGGCCTTTGTTTATAACATACATTCATGTAAATTATATGATCATACTGCACTGCTATGACACATGCTGCATTCATTAACTTATCCTACTGATTAGTCCTTTCGCACTTTCCCTCTATTTGCGGTTTATTCCAGCTGCAGAAAATACAGTACACTTCCTGATGGCACAGATTAGACTGAAACTACTTTTTTTTACTCTTCACCTTACTCTTCCTGGACACATATAAAGTAGAAGTCAAAATCAGGTCCCTGGTTAGGTCAATGCATAAACTTCAACCAGCTTCAGTGGAACCAGGGTTTCATCCCAAAGGACCACATTCAGACTTCAGTTTCCTTTCATCTCTGAAAACTGACAGGTACACACAGAGTAAACTATACTTTTTATTTAACTGTTTCTTGAGAGGAACACAGGCAACACCTATATTTTCTCAGTATGGTGGGCTGCCTGCGTGGTTGATACAATGTTGGTTACGACACATGCACAGTGGCATAGTGTTATATCTCACAGGAAAATAAAAAACATTCCTAGTTTGCATCAAATCACCGGCACTTAACGTTTCCTCCCTCACACAAACACCAATGCACTTGCATGCCAGAATAGGTATCAATTCCTTTAAAGTTTAAGTTTGAAGTACCAATTCCCACTGCACACTGACAACAGTGAGACAGGAAAGAGCAAGACAGGGCTCAAAAGCTATGATATTGGAAACCTAAGGAAATACATCTAATAAGGCTTATAATTTAACTCACTGGACAGCATAAAGAAACTAAACCAGCCAGCAAAGAACAAGACATACAGAGGATGGGCTATGTGTGAAATACTGCCTTTCTTGATGCTGATGATTTAGGGCTCAAGGGAGACCTTGAATTCAAAGCTTAAAACTCTGTCCTGGGGCAGGACACCGCCACTGTTCTTCACACAGCAGCAAACAGATCTCAGATTTTCCTTTTAAGACAATGACAGTAGAGACTGAAGTTTAGGTGTATATGCAAAAGGAGTCAGAAAGGAAGCAAATAAATAGAGGAGAAAATTTTAATGAAAAGTACCTAAATAGGCATGGAAATATTTAATAAGAGAGATAAAAATGGTGACACTCAATAATAAAAAAAATTAAAGGAAGGGAAATAAAAAACTCGGAAAAAAAAACCACTGTCAGAGAAAAAAAAGCTTTTAAGGAGAAGTAATAGGGTCATAACTCTTTAAATATCTCGGGAGCCCTCTCGAGGTGCTTACTGCATGCTGTGCTCTTGAGGCTGTCAGTCAGCACCACACGTACACAACCAAGGCTGTGATGCTTGCATATTTTTACCAAGCACAATAATTTGGGGAGCCAGCTGTGCAATTATTGCATATTGTTGAAAGACCAACTGGTTTGCAATAAGAGATAAATATGCTGCTATTTGACAAAAACATACTATAGATAAAAGTCCAAACGTGTCAGTGAACTTGAAGGAGGAGTCAGTTATATTGTTGAAGCTAATTGACCTTTGTGGGTTTGGTTTTTCTTTTTTAAACAATGCTGAAAAGTATCATTTCTTGAATCTCTGAACTTTTTTTAATATAGCGTGCCATTTTTAGACTGGTATGCTGTCTTAATGTCTGATAAGTGTGTGGGTTTCTGCAGGTAGAATTTGAGTCAGAGAGCAAAGCCAGCAGGTGAAAATTTCTGCATCTCATTTAATTGCTCTGTCACATCTGACCATCTCTGAAAAGCACAAGAAGATATTTCACAGTTATCAGTACATTTGAAAACTGCCAGTTTTATTTCCACAAGCCTTTGTTGTCATTTTGTTTCAGTGACGACTTTATGCTTCTGAAATACTTTCCTCCTTCTTTCTCTTCAGATCCTGTGTTCTGCAATTCACTTTTCAGTTGTTATGTTGATCTTTTAGTGTTATCTGAGTGTTCAGGAAATGATCCATCAGACAATCAGGTTACTGCTAAGCTTGCGTACCAGTTAATTTTGCATAAGTCTGATACTACATAAAATCCAGACTGTAAACTAGTCAATGCGTATTACATGAAAGCAATGGTTAGGAAAACAAGTGAATCACTTTGCCACTCTTTAGTGTACTTTGTAAAAAGCTTAAATTATATCCCTCTATATCATTCTAAAAACATGGAAATTTGAGGAATCTTACACTGATTGCAACATCAACCCTTCTAGCACTAAACGTGCCAAAGAATATCAGAAAAAAAAAATGGTGAAGGTGGTGTACTCAACAGCATAGTAGAGTTCCTGCGCTCCAGCAATGTAATAAGGCCATACATCTTACAAAATCTGTTCTCTCCTGTAAGTTTAGTTAATAACAGAAGGAACTTTCTTTGGGTTTACCTGCCAGATATATGATACATATTTCAGTGAGCAGAATTTTTCTACCTCATTCTACAACGGTGGCTTCAGAACAAATTATTATTTCTAATTCATCAGTCTCGTGGAGATGAGTCAGAAGCAGCAAAATGTAAATCTCTTTATAACTAAATTAATCCAATCCTTTTTCATTTGTCATCACAGTGACAAAGCTCTATTGTCAGCTGAACAGATGTACTAAACGCTTGTCACTTGCATGTGTTAAAGAAGCAACAACTAAAGAGAGATAATTTCTCCTGACTAATACATGTCAAAGCAGAAGAATTCTTTTTTTGTTTAGTAATTTACTTGGGTGTTTTGTTTGCTTTACACTAGGTATGAACTTCTAGTACCACTGGTATATGGAGGAAGAATTGTGAATGTATTACACCTTTTCAAATTCCAGGAACCCATAGCTCCTTCTATGCCTTCATTCTATCAAATGTGCATCAAAATGCACAGTTTATGATCTCATAATGAAAGAACACTTGCTAAAACACTCCTATTAAAATGCAAATGTTGACCTTCCACCAATCCCTAAGTTAGAACTTCTTTACCTTTAATTTTTCCGGAATAGACATACTTTGCAACAGAACAATTTTCTTGGCAGACCATGCTCCTTTTATTTTTCTAATGATTTCACATTATTTAAAGGCTTTGTTGTTGTTGTTGCTTTTTTTAGAAAAGTGGAATATAAAACTTTCTTTGAAACTGAAAAGAAAGCATTACATTTTATTATTAGAAAATCAAAGATAAATAGATTAAGTCACTGTTATCATATATAAAATCATATAAAAATCAAATATACTTTTCTCCTGTGGAAAAAGAACATAAATGACAAAAATAATGTGACAATATACAAACAATAAAGATATTCAAGGATCACACTTGAATTCCTAGCTATAAATTATGATTTTTGTATTCTATTCTTCTACCTTAACTCTTTTGCAGGCTATTCTAATTCTGGGAGATGCATCATAAAGTACTGATTGCTGACTTAGCTTTGTTCCCATTGAAATACAGTAAGAATGAAAATTACATTATCCAAACTAAGATGCTTAAAATATGTCAAGATATTTTAGTCTCGGAAATAATAACAATACTTGTACTTGAGCAAAGGAACAATATTGTACGTTTTGCGAACCCTCTTCAGGGTTCTGGTAAAAAGAAAGGGAGCTTATCTGCCCAGAGCTGTTATACCCAAACTGCAGCTTAGGATAGGAGGTCCTTCAAGAAGAGTTTCTAAGAAGGCATTTCCTAGTGAAGCATTCACTAAATCAAGAAGAAGTAGTGGGTCTTAGGTCTAAATAACTGATATTTTCAAATGTTCTCTCTGAGGGTCTAAAGACCATCTCATATCCTATTACCTTCAAGAAAAATTGAGCACGAATAGCACATTTCCAGAATCTTACACAGGCTGTCTTCCTTACCTGTTGCAGGCTGGTAATCCCTGCTCTCTTCTGGAACAATAATGAATAAAGGTACTTGTGTATTCATCAAGATCTGTCTCAAAGAACAAAGCAAATACTAACAATGTAGACAAATAATTAGCATTTGGGGCTCCAAATGAAACTGTAGTCTCTTCATTCCCAGCCTGGGCAACCAGGCCTTCTGTCTGCTTATAGCCAGAAAAAAAAAAAAAAATGATGGCAATCCTAGTTGCCACCTACATAAAAAGATGAAAAAGACATTGAACAAGAAATTAAGGCGAATCTCTGGACAAATACTGTTCTGTATTTTTTTTTTTTCTATTCCATAAATGAAATACAGTTTCTATAATTTGTATGATGATTTCTATCAGATCTAGGAAAACAAAACCAAGGCTTTACAAGCTGTACTTGCAGTTTGACCACAAACCTATGTTTCCACACTAATCTGCACACAGACGTAAATCCCCGTACATGCATATTTAAAAGGATGGGGGAAGGCTGAAATCAGCCGAGGCAAGTGGTGCTGTCTCATTTGTTTTTGCAGCATGAGGATGAATCTCTTTTCTGTGTAACGCCAGAAGATAACTGCTTGCATTGCAGGAAGGATTCCCCTCCTCTTCTTGCTCTCCTCCAAGAGAAAAACTTCTTATGAAGCACTGGAGATTGCCTATAGCTACAGACAGGTCAAGATGCATGGTGCTACTGGTGGTTTTAAGATCTCTAGGTCATTACTGAAATTTCTTGGTCATTTAAAATTTTCGTCTGGAAAAATTTTTCCTCTGTCTCAGAATAAAAGGAGTTTTAAATCTCTCTTGGCCAGACATGGTACATTATACCTCCCACAGTCAGCTCAGCATGTGATCAATTGGTAACACATTTCCTTTTCTTTCTCTTCTCTGTTCCCGTTAAATTGCTACTTTTGGTTAAGCAGCACTAGTCTTTGGTTTACCATATAGTGTGGCCAGTGTGTGACCTCTAGTGTGAGTGCAAGAGGAAGAGAAGGTGTTTTGGTTTGGATTTTGGCTTGTTTTGGTTTTGTTTTTTTTTTTTTTTTCCCAAGATTAATTCTGGGAGGCTGGACACAGTGATGCACGAGGCCCATGAGGTATTTAAAAATCAATAGGAGTTAACCGTCTAATACAAGTAAAGTGACTGCATTTGACTTGAGTAGTTTTCCCTCTATAAGAGGGCAATTTTAGCATTTCTGTAATGCCAAATTCAACTTTTAATATGTATTACTGCCAATTTTTCCACCACTACCACCATCATCACCCCCCACCCCCACACCATGTATTTGCACATATTCTAGAACACTAAGACTGACATTTCTGGTTAAAGCCACAATGTAACTAATAATAAAAATATATTCTACTCCTAAGTAGAAAAACTACCCATAGATAAAATAACAAAATTAAACACTGGCTGTCAGAGGCAAACAAGTACACATTTTCAATCTTATATGGTCACTTTGGATAGACAGGAAAAAAAAAGATAAATCAATTTTATTTGTAATCAAATAAGTCAACAATACATTGAAATATCTAATGCTTACATGTTCTTTTTACCACCTATTCAAAGTGAAAGTATACAACCTGGATACAGTTTTAAACTTATTTTCATTGGGCTTAACAGAAGGAAAAGAAAAGGAACAGAATTAAATGTTACTGCAGACCATCCATAAAGTACACTAAGCTCATCAATTCTTCAAAAAAACTATTGGGAAATGGCCAAGTTATTTAACTTTGCAAAACAGCTGCTTAGCATTCACAGTATTCAGTACTGCATACTCAGTACCACTAATGCTATGAACGTCTCAAAAAGGTGTGTTCTGAAAGGCAGAATACCTCTATTTGGGTTAAAAGAATGTGATTTGCAAAAGCAGTTCAGAAAAGAATGCTTTCAAAATGCCTTTGAGAAGCCTTAAACCCAGCTCTGACAAATATACCTTGATTTCAGTTTTAATCTAATCCTAACTATGAGAAATATACTTTCTAACTAGCAGTTCCTTTTCAGTGCAACTTCATGAAGCTAGTGTAATGCTGGGGGTATGCTCCATCATTAATATCACCATCTCTGCTATCCCAGATTCATGGAAACAACTTGAAGCACAAAGGGAAAATTATACTCCCAGTACCAGTTTTCTACCACAGTTTGGTTTTGGTTTGGTTTGGTTTTTTTCCTTCATTCTGTTGTTATTGAACAAGGTTCCAAGAAAACTCAGCAGCATAATAAAAGCTTGGGATTTCAGCAGGGGCATAGGCTAAAATACCTACCAGCTCGGTCAGCGTAAGGCATTGGGAACTGGTTGTTGCAGGGTGCTAATAACCTAGTTCTTACACACAGCAAAAGAGACTCCTTGGTTCCAGGTGGTTTCTGAGAAGCACAAATGGAGTTATTCTGCTTGCAATTCTGTCACTTTGATCAAGACTAGTAGAAGAGGTGGGTAGAGCAGTGCAAGATTAACCATTCACACATGGCAGGAGCAGGGAGGAAATACTACAGCAGATGATCTTGAATCTTCTTGAGCAAACTTAGGAGGAAGGAATGGATGAAGAGTGTGGTGTAAGAGGATGGTAATCAGTGGTAAACATTTAGCTGAAAATCTGAGCCTGGGAAACTTGCCAGATCTCACCCTTGTGACTGTGATTTTCATCACTGGCCTTGCAACTTTGTGCCCTTTCTTAATCCTGCCACTAGAATCTACAATTTCCAGTAAAAACATGTAAGAGTATCTATATTGTTTTCCAAAGTAACTCAATTCTCTCTCTCTTTTGAAAACAAATGGATGTTTTCATAGTTCATAAAAGCATCTATTCCTCCTAAAATCTTCATCTGAGCCATTCCTTTTGGCAGAGCTCTCATGTTGTTAAGAACTAGACACAACCTTTTTTTTTTTAATAGTTTCAAAACTTACTGTGTTGTATTTCCATTGAAAGATCTACTTTTCATTCCATGAGAATGAAGCTTACCTTTCTTGTGCTGACAGACGTGCAAAGCCAGAACAAAGGCAAAAAAGCAGAGGCTGCCACAGGAACTGGCTAACATTTGTATGGGAAACTTTCTCTAACATCTGGAGCTGTTGGTCTGCTGTGAAAACATGACTAATTTCTCATCACTAAAACTATGAAATACAAACCTTCATCTATCAAGTCTACAGAAATTCTCATGTTGCTCTTCTACAAACACTTTCCTTCACTTCCTTTTTAACCTTGATAGCCCAAGACTTCTCAATGTCTGTTTCATGCTTGTAAAATGCCTGTACTCTTCCTTTAGCTCTGTTAATGATGCTTTTTCTCTCAGTATTAGTTAAGCAAGCACTAGATCCATGGAAAAGCTGTCAACTTCATTTTGTAGCTACTTCTGTTTTCATTTTATTTTGAAACATACTAACATTTTTGTCTTTTTGAGCAAGGGTGTGTATTACATAGAAGCTGCTTATTCTTATTACAACACCAAATCTGTTTCCTGAGTGGCCTAGAAGGTGGCTTGCTGCGATACATACGAATCATTCAAACTATCCCCTTCAGTATGAATCACTTTACATTTATCCAAAACTGTGCACCTGAACTTACACTGAGCGTTTTCTAGCTTTGGTTAACCTAAGCGATTCTGTCATCTGCAGATTTTCTTCCCTTTTCCCATTGTCTCTGCCAGTAAATTCATTCTCATATATTTCAGAGTGACCAGTGAACAAAACCAGTCAGGACAAGCTACACAGATTTCTTTTTCATGGCTGCTGGTCCTAAAGAGTTCTGCAGTGATTACTTTTTATGTACAAAGTCAAGACAACACATATATAGATTATTTATTTACTCCACAACACAAGGCAGAATAAGCATGGGCCACATTCATATGGACTGTACACTGCATGGAAGTACTAGAATTCAATCTGAAACAACAACAACATTTCTCCAAATATCATTAAGTAGCAGGAAGTTGCTGTAGGCAAACTGCTTTCTGCACCCAGGAAATACATCTGTTTTTCTGCTCAGTAAAACTTTTCCTAAAAAAATGTCTTTTAATTGCTAGCAAACTTAAAAAAAAAATGTAGAAAACCACAAGGTATTGCAGACTGCCCTGAAAAAAGTAAGTGAACATGATGTCAGATTCCCATGCTAGTCTCAAGGAAGAGCATTCAGCAGAGCCAGTCAATAGGACTAAAATGTGCATTTATAAAACAACAACTACAAAAAGACTTCCATGCCAGTGACAGGAGGTGATTCAACTAGCTGGCTGGCAGTAAAGGTTGTTTACCAGGTTCTGGATTCCTAATTGGGTGCCTAGCTTGCTAAGTAGCAGCTGGTCTTTAATTAGTTGAAAAATTATTATCACTAAAAGTTGCCATAAAAAGAAAGAGAACAATATAATTAAAGCGTTAGAATCCATATGGTGGGATACGTAACTTCACTTGTCAAGAGCTGTTTTTCCTCTCTTTTCCACTCAGCATTAATAAGGCAAAACTGTTCATTTGCCAAAAAAGTCTCCTTTTTTAATTTGTATTGAAAGTAATATTAAAATGGAAGCATGCTGAAAGACTGTATGTAGTGTAATGTTTCTCTTTGACTGTGAAATTATCCAAGATGCTATTTTTTACAGGGGTCAGTTAGGATTGATGAGTCACCCTTGCCAGTACACCTAATCATCGTAGGACATCATTATCTCACCTTCGTTCATTACTTGTAAAGTAAAATTAGATTAAAACCTCTTCGCATATAAAACTTAGCAAAATACAGATTTTATGCCTGTGATGTATTAAATATGACCATAGCCTGAATGCACATTGCAACCTGTAACTGGAAATCTGCAAGCAGTTGCACTATAATTATCTGAAAATATTTTATGCACCACTATTTCTAGAGGTTTACAGACCTTCTCTGCACTTAAGAAATATTTGCCAATGTGTGTGGAATGATGAGATTACATGTGAAGCAATATGGTGTAAATATAAAAGAATAAGTCTAGGCATATTTTTTTCTAAAATATTTTAAAATATTTTAACACCTGTGCTATCAATTTTAGTATTATAGAGTATTACATTATTTTTATACTTACTTTACTAACTGATTTGATCAAGGGGAGATGGAGAAGGATAATATTACTTGGTTTTGTAACAGCTGAATTTCCTCCAGTTCAAAACCTGACAGAATCACCTCATCCATTAACCCTTTTTGTGATAGAGAAATTCAGTAGTTGGGAAAGGTATTTACTTAGAATAGTGGTGCATCTATTAAAGAAAAGACAGAGAAAGAAAAGATTAGCTCTGTTTAGTGTCCAGATTAGCTGTGGAAAGTGGATAAACTCTACATTGCTCATATTAGCAGCAGGCGACCTCCACTTACCTGCATTTGTTATTGTTTCTATCACAGCAGAGAAATCTAGGAAATAAAATTATCGTCTGCTCTACAGGACTAGACTGCCCGTGTTCCAAGTCTAGAAAATCTTTGTTAGCTGGAGTTAAAACCAGGACATTCAGTATAAAAAAAAAAGAACTGTTTGAAAGCCTTAATTTCCAAGTGTCTCAATTATCCTGAACTCTACCTCTGCAGCACGAAGTTGAGAAAATTAATTTTAAAATAACCTTTCACCATAAAATCAATTGATTCTTGGCAGTAACTACATACAGTGGAAACAGCCTTTCACAATTTTACATAAACCTTCCTTTAAGGTTAGGAAGTTGCAGACAAAGAAGAAAATATTCATCAGATAAGCAGCATACAGCAATATGCATCAGCCTCAGTTCTTTACTATAATGCCTTCCAAAGGCTAAACCATTATTTTTTTCCCCACTGAAGTGTTGTTTCCCATCTAGATTTTTCTACATTCAGACCTCACTCACATTAGGCCCCTGTAAGGCACCAGAAGAGATGAATGTGCCCTAGGGCAACTATAATACAGTAAAAACCAAAAAAAAAGTATCAACTTTCCAGCTTAAAACATATTATCACCAGGTCTTCAAATTACATTGCTGGGATGAAGTAAAAAAGGTTTATCTAGGAATTCCATTTCATTTTTCTGTGAAAGTGATTTTAATAGAATGCTAGTGTAATCTTCTGTAATTTAAGACACAAAGGTTTTTTTGGTGACCAGGAAATGATTTAACACTTGTATATCTATAACAAAGACATGATTTCATTTTGGTAAATGAGAATAATATTGGACTTTCATTTAGATTTAAGGTCTGATCTGTCCTGATTTACCTGTTTGAAGAAAACACCTTGAAAATGCACATTTTTAGCAAATTACTTAAATATTTATTTCATTAAACTTTAAATATTAAATTATAATTCAGAAAATATTGAAATAATTCTGTGTTCAACTACTAACTGATTAATGATTCTTCTGTAACACTTTAAGACAGGACTTCACACTCATGGACAATTGAGACCAAATTTCTGTAGAACAAAATTTCTTTTGAAGTGTTTTGCAAACAGCCGCTGCTTTTTGCAGGCAGGGGAATTTGAGGGGGGGGAGAGGGATTTGATTTAATATATTTAGTTCTTCTCCTGTCCTTAATGACAAAATAATCCATTAATGATGGTTAATACTTTTTCTATCTCACTGTCACCCACAGGTCAACAAAAATCTCTATGGACTAAAAACATGAGTTATATCCTTCACTCGTATGTTGAAGAAATTCAACACACTATGAAAAGACAGTGAAGGCACTTGTAACTCATCCCTGCATCACTGTTTTAAAAATATCACTGCTAATGTTTGTCCTCCATAATGTTCCCACCAATATTTTGATAACTCAGCTGTGTGACCACTTTCCAGTCTGAGTAGAATAGAGGTCCTAATTTACTCTGACAGTAGAAATGGGTCAGTGGCCCTGGAGGGACTTCTCTCCCTGTAGTCCTACGAAGCATAGGAAGGTGGAGCCTGGAGAAAGGGAAAAATGGAGCCAGTACTGAAGATCAGGTTGGCATTCCACTGGAATGCAATCCATTTGGCTTGGACAGCAAACTTGCCATCAGGTTAACCACAAGGTCACAACAGCGGCTTTGAAATATATTTAATACACACATACATACCAACTAACAGCAGCAGAAGAGGCACTAGCGTTAGACAGATACTTGATGAACTGCAAAGGGAAATGCAATGACTAAATATTTTCACTCGCAAATGCGCATGTACCAGCACAAAAGCGTGTGTCACCAGCCTGGTAGACAACCATTTTCTTCAATTTTATAATACATATAACAGCAGACTGCCATTTATTTACACATACAGACAGCTTTGTGTAGTCAGGACTCCGTAAGTTTTCCTTCAATTAAGCTGATTATGTATTTACTTATTTGAGTTTTTCCTCTATGTTAGAAAGAATTTTTATTTGAATTAGTGTGGGAAAATGTATCAAAATAAGGCATCCTAGCTGCCAGATTGTTGCACGGACCTAGACTCAACCTTTATGAAATTTCCAGTGGCAGGTGATAAATGAAGAGATGGAAAAAGAGAACTGTTACATAATTCTGATGAGCAAGCCCTTTCTAACATCAACGAGAAAAAATGAAGACTCTCTCTGATTTCCATGAAACAGAATGTATATTACGAGCAGCAGCTGGAAAAGACCTTATTAAAAACATAACCGTTAAAAGACAACACTCTTATGGTATCTATTTTCTGTGGAGGCTGAGCCACCCTGATCTGTATCATTGAACTGTTTTTAAACTCACTAAAGCTTACATGGAGAGCAGGATTAAATAAAAAATAATAGCAGCAAAATAAAACGGTGAGAAAATCTTTATTTCTTTAATCACAGTTATCAAATACAATAGTTTTAAGCCAGCATTCTGCACTGCAGAGTAAAGACTGGTAGAAAAGATGAAAAAATAAATTTTTGATTCACTAATGCACAACAAATTTCTGGTTAGTGACCTGATAATTTCCTTTTCTGGAAACTCAGCCCATACTTAAAACTGAAAAGATTGTTTCCTCTTGCTAGAGCCCCTCAATATAATTTCAACAACCTAGAAAACTTTTCATTATTTTTAATCTTATATCCTATACTTCGTAATTAGATATTACTTACAAGTGTGGACAAGTTTTGCCTTGGTAAGTATCCATAAGGGCCATCTGCAAGTCATCTAGATGTTAAAAACATAATCAGTTTAGAGAGGAATATTTGTAAAACAGGAATATGTATTAGTTGAAAATCCTGCAATCTATTATTCACTAAACTGCTTTGGTATGGGAAAAACAAACAAAAAAGAACCTAGTTGATCTTTTTGCTCTTTAGAATTTTTTCATTGTTTCTGGGTTATATGCTTCAAGAAGGTGAGCTGCCTGGTACATTTCTCCCTCACAGATCCATGTTAATGCAAAGTTCTGAGATCAAGGGGCAAACATAAGCAACTTATAATAGCTTGCTTACATTATTCAGCATGTGGTATATGAGCACAAAATATTTACAAGGTTCATTTTACATGCACATTAATTATGTAAAATTAGAGACACCGAGAGAGAGCCATTAAGTGTCGATTAGACAATAAGATCAAGAATGCTGGCAGTGCTGGTAATAAGAAACCTAGAGTTTACTTCCAAAGGGAAGACAGTTCATTAACATTTTAATTTGTTTCTCAACAGTTCAATTATAACATGCCTAATGTACTGGACATTAACCTTTGGGGGCCTGAACTAAACTGTAGATCAGAGTAAAATGACCTTACTCTTCACGAAGACGCAGATGTGACTTTTTGGGAACCTTCAAACCAGTTGATCACCTTACTCTGAAACCTCTTTTAAGAGGCACACCTCCTTCACCTGTAAATGTTTAGGGCAACACCCAATAAATTGATGAGACATTTTTATTTTCCACTGGAATCTGGAGTTCTGCAACTGAAAATAAAATGCACACAAATGTCAGGGAACACAAAAGCAAACATTTGGTCTTAAAAGAAACATAAAAAGCAGCAACATGACACTTTTTTCAATAGCATAAAATGTATGGCACACTGAATACATTAGGTATCTTAGACTGCGTGGTAAAGCTTTCTCATGGTTCAGTCAATTGCCAATTAACTTGAGTTAATTTATTGCAAAAAGTCCTGGTTTCAGCTGGGATAAAGTTAATTTTCTCCCTAGTAGCTGGTATAGTGCTGTGGTTTGGATTTAGTATGAGCATAACGTTAGTAACGCAGTGATGTTTTAGTTGTTGCTAAGTGGTGTTTACACCAGTCAAGGACTTTTCAGCTTTCCATGCTCTGCCAGGTGCAGAAGAAGCTGGGAGGGGGCACAGCCAGGACAGCTGACCCCAACTGGCCAAGGGGCTATTCCATACCATATGATGTCATGCTCAGTATATGAACTGGGGGGAGTTGGCTGGGGGGCAGCGATCACGGCTCGGGGACTGGCTGGGCATCAGCTGGTGGGTGGTGAACGGTTGCATCCTTTGTTTTTTCTTGAGTTTTGTTCCTCTCTCTCTTGTTCTTTTCCTTTTCATTACAATTTATTATTATTATTACTTTTATTTCAATATTAATTTTATTTCAAACTGTTCTTATCTCAACCCACAAGTTTTCTTACTTTTGCTCTTCAGATTCTCTCCCCCATCCCACTGAGGGGGGAGGGTGAGTGAGCGGCTGTATGGGGCTTGGTTGCCGACTGGGGTTAAACCACGACACAAAAGAATTTAAGTTAACTATTAATTTTAAAATATAAATCTAGATACCAACGTTTGTTCCAAGAAATCTATGGCAAAGTGTTATGATTCTGGGAAAGAAAACAGTTTCTGGTGTACATAGTAGTTCAGAAGTCATTATTAAAAGCAGATAGTGACATGGACTCTAGCCTCTTAATAAAACTAAAGTTATTGTCTGGAAATGGAGTATATAAATAAGAATGTTAATGAGATTTTTTTCTCAGAATAAAGCCTATATAATTTTGCTTGCATTCAGAGTTTTTCCTCCTGTTGGCCTAGGAGACATTTTATCTTGATAATAAAAAAAAATAATAGGAGAAAGTAAGTGATTTTTGCAATCCAAGTAACACATAAACTGGCCCTCCATTTAAGATCTAACCATAAATACAGCTGCACAGGTAGTACCCTTTTACTGTGCAATTTCTTTTCACAGTTCATTAATTGTGAAGAGATAACTTGAAAGAAAAAAAAAGTTTGTCATTTTGTGATAGTGTCCTGTATGGCCATGAGGATGGGGTACACTTTTATGTGTTCTCACTAATGATACATCAGGGAATAGAAAGGTGGACATCAATAGCTAAGAAGCTGAAAACATTTATAAGAATGGACAACATACTGTACTTTTGGAGGACAACAGGCAAGGCTAACGAAGATTCTCATCAAAGGTGTTAAGTAAAAACAAGAGAATGTGAGTGCAACAGAACACAATTGGACCACTCTTTATTTAATAAATAACAAAAATATACCTTCAAAGGTAGTGGAGGAAGCAGGTACTGGAAAGGGTAAAATAAGGTATATGCAATGATAGTCCATGACTATCCATTGCTTTTGCTTAGGGCAATCAGGAAAAAAATTGAGTGCTGTACTTGTCTATTAAAATGTCTGCTTAAAAAGCCAAAACAAAAGCTTGAAAGGAAAACTTGAACGAAATAATGTTAGTTTATTTGTAAAACATCTTTGAATTACTTTTTATTTGTAATGAAAGATTTACTATGAAAACCAAAGTGATGTAAGTGCATTATCAAAAAAGGTTACCGGTCAGTGACAAATGTGTGATACTACTGACCGCATGCTTTAATAACCTTTTTTGTTTTCTTACATACCTTCAAACATACCAGGTTATATCCTGCCAGAGATCCAATACTTGGCTGCATGCCATCCATGGCTTGGTTAGCCAAAAAAAACCAAATCACATGAAACCTCCAGTACCCGTGAAGAGGAAGATTCTGTTTAATGTAAACATACAAAAAGAGTATTCACCCTAATATTCTGGTACAGTTAACTAGAATCTGACTATAAAGTTTGTCCATTTAAAGTGTGGCTGCTCATTTCAGAATATATCAAGGAAAGAAATTAGGTTAGTTCCACAAAAATGTTATTTGACTACAGATTTCATTAATCTTCACTAAAAAGTCCAGTGTGACAATAAACTCTAACAAAGACCATTTACAAATAAGATACGCTTTTTGATACCTCTCAGGAGAGCAAATCTCAGGTACAGGCCAGAGCATATGCTCAAAGGTAGAAAAACACTTTGTTCTTTATAGAGCAGTGGTTTTCACCTTTCTTGTCCTAGTTGTGTATTCTAGGCATGTCAGACAAATTGTAGAATTCTGCAGATCAGTTTAGTCCTAGAAATGAAATTTCCAAAAGCTACAGCAGAGAAGTAGCAACACTCAGTAAATAATGCATGACCAGATGCATACCAACAAGGCCTAAGAAGCTGGAAGGGAATCAGAGAAACTCCTTAATTCCACTTCCCTGAGCTACATTTGAGGCCTTTCTATAACAACTGAAGTAAAAAATTTGGTGAAACCATGGAGAGAACATTCATCTTTGAAGTCCTTAGCAAGACACAGGTGCAATTTCTTGCCAAAGACTTCTGACCTTGATTCAAACCATTTGCAATATTTGCTTGATCCCCCTAATCCATCTGATGGAGAAAGAACTATTCCAAGGCAAATAGTACTCACCTATTGCAGAACTGGTTTGTCACCCATCATCAGCATGGGTGTCATCCCTGTTTTGTTATATGCCTCTCAAAAATCATTTAATATAGGAAGCTTATGCAAACACATTAAGGAGAAGCATTATTTTTTGTGGGTTTTTTGGGTTTTTTTTAAATAGAATTTTCAAGATGAATCTCTGGCTGTACATTTGGAACTCTAAAATAATGCCTTTTTTTGAAACCCAAGGAGTTCAGAGAAAGAGGAGATGGCCACAAGAGACTCAATTGGAGATAAATTAACTGCAAACTGCAGAAATGTCAGATTCCCTGTAACTAGTTCCTCATCATTGGCCACAACAAATCAAGGTTGTATTATTCAAGTAAGCAACATATTCATGGCTGTTGAATTTCAATAACAATATTTTGCCTAATGCTGTCAGGTTGTTTTGACAAATTCCAATAGTAAACGGTAAATATCCTACATTTGCATTTTTTATTAATTCAGTAATATATGGGAAACTTTTGAATTTTTTTCATGACTGACATTAAAAAAGATTAATAATCATCACAGGATATGTATTTATCCCAGAACTACTATTCAGAGAGAACTAAACAAGTTAATGCTGCTATGATGTAGCTAGTTTGTAGGAAAGCAAACCTTTATAAAAGATCTTTTCAAAATATTTTACATTTAGTAACCTCTGTCTATCAAGATTTAAGTCTTGGAAGATAAGCTTTCTGAATTAAACTCAATTACTAGTATTGAAAATTCATAGAAAGTTCAAGCTAGTGAGAACTTTAAAAGCTGGGAGGAAAAAACAATAAATCTGAGTTTACTTCCATTTTGCTATTGAATGAGTAAAAAATAAACTTTTTTAAGCTAATGGTGGAATTTCTTGCTATTTTACAGATATTTCATATTTATTTGTCTGTACACTAGTTCTTAGAACAGATCCTATGCCAACATTTTCAAAACTCATTTACCTAAGCTGTGCTATACAAGATCAAAAAGTGACAGAAAGAAAACTAAACCAACAATCTCCAGGATAGGGATAAAATGTACTGTTATTTCACTCAAGGATTTAACCAAGATTCCAAGACATATTCTCCTACAGGGAAATTGTGTAATCTCCCATGAAACCTGGTTTCCCCTGGAAGGAAAGCCTGTAAGGATCCTCATGTGAAAAATGTTCTACCTGTAGTAGCCTGGGAAGACCTTAGGATTGTTATATGCAGTTTATGACATTTATCATCCAATGAGCTTGAACAGTTCCAATGTATAAGATGAATGAGTAAACAGCAGGGGAGAAAAAAAAAAAACAAAACTGAAAACAAACTTAAGTGCTGCACACCAATCACAAATGTAAACTACTAAGACACAATAAACTAAAGGCTAATGGTTAAAGGCTAGTGGAAGAAATTATATTTTAATCATGCTGTAATTGAAATAGACATATAAAGCAAAACTAGTCAAATACAAACACATTATTAGCTTTTAAATGGAACATATTGGAAACATAGATAGGGGAGAAAATGACAAGTTATAAAACTCATACGTACAGCAAACCTCAATTTATTCAGACCTATTAGTTCTTAAGCAGTTTGCAGTACTGGACAAACCAATGCTAATTAAGTTTTGAAAGAAAAGGCTTTACTGTTTATGTAGCCAAAGGTATAATTTGCAATAAATTGCATTCTTTATTACCAGGCACAACACATATTATAGGATCATTAAGGCACTGAACTAAAATAATTTATAAAGGCAAACAGAGTACATTTGCTTTAGTTTGCCTTCTGATTTGCTGAGAACTACAAATGTAAATATGTAGAAGACCTTCATGAGCATTTATAGAAATGGGTTACAGAACTTTGTAACACCTATTTGTCAACATGTAAACCTCTGTCTCTCTTGGCCAGTTCAGTGAGACCCCTTTCTATATAGGGAAACACTGAGAAGATCTCTACCAGGATTTAAGATAAAGGTTAAGGCAAGCTTGATATAATGGGCTTGACCATAATGCACATGCCATCTGCAAAACAAGCCAAAGTCAATAGTCAGAGATGTCACGGGGTCTAAACAGAAAGCATGGGTAAAGTTTGAGCCATAAATTAGAAAAGCAGAGTGAAAATACATCTAGCCAATGAGTGGAATGGGAGTGTCTATGAAAGACAACCTAAAGATTAGGATGTTCTGGAGTCTATGACACAGAATAGGGTATAGAACAAAAAGCAGGAAGGGCTCAAGTAAGGTCAAGTAGGCTAAGCAAGTACTAAAGCAACCCAAAAACCTGAACTGCAGTGCAAGTATATAGGTATGTAAGAAGATACAATTGTCTACTGCAACTGTGGCATTAACATCCACATCCTTCTTCCTCTTCGGTATCACAGATTGCCATGATTTTATAGTAAAACATGCGCAGCAAAGCATAACAGGAATATTCTCAAAGAAATTTCAGCAAAGACAATAACTGGACAGTTAAGCTACAGTTAAGCTAAGTTGGAAGAACTAAAACAGCAGGACTGTTTTTCCCCTTAACTAAGCTGTAAATGGATCCCATTTGCAGTGGAGTTGCAAGTAAAGCAGTACATCCAGATCTAGTGTGACCCATGAGGAAAGCTTTGCAAGGCTTCCTGCCTTTCTTAGACAGAACAATCTAGCCTCAAAAACCACCGAGTTTGGCAAATACTTCTTTTTTGACAGCGCAGGGAATATTTCTGGCGGGTCAGAAGCAGGAATACTGTACAGACCATATCTAAGCATTCTGAACCTACCCAGTCAATCTTGCTGCAATAGGCTCAGTTTTGCAAGTTAGTATATATTTTTTCAAACAATTCAACTTGGAATACATTCCATCCATCCATCAAGGTAATCTGTTTCTACCCCACACATACATACTTCAGGTTTCCTAATGTAACCTACTGAAACTGCAGATTTGCCAAATCAAATGTATTTTTTAGAGCATGCTATGCTCACAAGGACTTGAGTCAGTACTATTTTTTTTTTTTTTAATTCAGTTTCCATTTGGACTCAGGCACAACTGAAGTTGTTCTAATTCAGATGCCAGCAACAGTTTGATAATTGATTCGCTCCCACTGAAACAGCTTTCACTGGAAAACAGGATTTAAAAATCAGAAAAGTGATATGACAGGGTAGGCACATAACGAAGTGTCTCAGCCAGTGAGACACATACCCCTTACCTCCTGACTTCTGCAGGCACCACCAACCCCCCAGCACAGCATGCAAGTTTTTTCCTGACTCCTTAATCTGAAACTTGAGATGTGGAGCTGCTGGCAACCTGGCGGCACTCATAGGAACGCAAACTGTGCCAGCACTGTATCAGGGGAGAGAAGAATCATAGCAGTGAAATAAAATCCCTGTAACTCTTACTCTCTGATAAACCTGTATCTGCGGAGCAGTCCAAAATTACGCCCACACGTGACAGTGGAAGGCACCCCTGGGGTGCCTCTGGCAGGCAGAGCCAGTGGCATCCTCACAACTCGCTTTAGGCACAGCAGCCCAGAGCTCTTCACAATGAAGAAACAAAAATCAACGATATGGCCAAGCCCACCCTGTTAATTAAAGAAATCTTTCGGGATATCCTTCCCCCACTGGACAGATTCTTGGATAACATTTGCAAAGCCTTATAATGCAGAAATTGTGTCTCAACCTGAGTCACACAGTAAAGGTAAGCTCTGCATGAACACACTCTTGTAGATCTCAGCTGGTCAAATTGACCCTACGCTAAAGCAGCCTCTGCTGAGACACAAAACCTATTAGTCAAACTGCTCTTTTGAACTCGTAGCCCAAAATAACATCTCGGAAAAAGATCTGTTTCAAATAAAAGTTCCAAAATAGTAGCCAATATTCAGCTCAACTAAAGGAAAAAATAAAACAAACAGATTCCAGCTTGTATTTTTCTTTGGGTTTTGTCTTGTTTCCCTCCACCATCCTAATAAATGTGAAAAAACCCACACAAAGAGAAAACAGGCATTATGTTAAAACAATTAGTATAAATCACGCTTACGAGTCAGCTTTACACCTACGACAGTTGCAGAAGTCTAACAAGGTAATGATGAACCTGAGATTTACTGAGATTTTAATCCTAGTCTTCCCACTGTTATAAGCCCATACATAAAATACCTGTGTCTCATTTAATTTCATTTTGCAGATCAGAAAGTAAACACTTACGAGGCTATTCAATAGCTTTCATACGGAAAGACATACAGAAATCTTTTTTTTTTTTTAAACATTTTTATTGATTTAAATTTTTTCTGAAAAAAATCCATCACCTATTTTAGAGAAATAGCATTTATTCAAATAATTACCATTTATTCTCTGAAAATTACACTTCCTTTACCATTCCACAACATGGCACAGGAACAATAAAAGATCAGCAGCCATTAAGGTATTGCAACAAAACACATTTCTTCTGCAGGTCTTACATGAGTCTGAAATGTGTAGTGCAACAATGATATGTCAGATAACTGGTCCAAAACTTTGATACCTATATGAAATAATTCATTGCAAATTTAATTTCTACTTTCCCAAAGAAACTTTCCTTGGGTTAACACTGTCACCATGCAGTGTGCCTCTGTGGATGTGCACATAACTGTGTGCACACATATACAGTGTGAGTGTCTGTGCATATACACATACAAACCCCAATTTAAACATATTTTAGTAAACATGTTTTCTTCTTGATTTTTAGGGACCTTTAACAGCAGCCATACAGATACTTTATCTGTGATACGCTTTTGAAATAGAACAAATGTTTCTCTAGACCTTAGATCCAATAAAAATGCACAAAACATTTTCTTCATGGATATATTCACTTCAATGCACAAAACTCTTCCATTGCTCCATTTATTCCATTAGTGTAGGGGCTTAAATGATGCATGAGGCTTTCAGCAGAGGTGAATGCCATTTTTAAGAACCCAATAAAAAGATAAACAATACAGCAACCATAACTCAATACTGAAAAACATTTGCAAATAAAAGTACAACTGTAAACAGTACATTCAGGTCCAGCCTCACACAGAAAGTAAAGCAATTTCTTCTGATGCCATTAGGCCCCGATTCAAATCAGCATTTAAGAATATGCTTATTAACATTAAGCACTGGCTTTAGTCAATACAATTTAAGTTCAGGCTTATATGCTTTCTTGAGCCAGGGCCTCAATGATTAGAAGAGGCTCAATTACAAACTAAAGGTAGCAAAACAGTCAATAGTGCACTGGGAAAATTAAAATCTACAAACTCATTTCAGATTTAACAACTGGTCAAATATGGTAAGTGCAAAGTCTGAAAGACTAAAGTTGCTTTGTCAGTGCTACATTCCAGAAGAATAAATACAAAACACTATAAAACATTTGGGTTTGATCTCATTTTCCCTTTACTTCCTAGGAGAGTTGCCAGATACATTGAGTCATTTGTCTAATTTCTTCAATCAAACAAATCATTTTTCCAATTAAGCTGCTCAATGCAATCAAGAATAGAAGTAAATGATGTGAGAAATGTTACGGCACCTGTGACTACCAAAAATAGAAGAGGGGATAAGTGAGCATACGGCTTCTGTATGGGAAGAAATTCAGTAGCAACATAAAGTATCTTCAAAACTATCCGTTAATAAAAATCAAATGTCATTGATGTTGATTAAATTGAATTTTTCCTCTGAAATTTTAAGGAATTAACAGACTACTTAAAACAATTTTCAATAAACAAAAAATAGTTTAAAATTCTCTCTTCTACCCTAAGAGGTCTGGTCAATTCCAATCAAACTTGAGGAACACTGAAGGCTTCAGTAAGTTCTTAAAAGGGTGATGAAAATGTGTGGCAGAGTGGCTAATCAGAGCACAAAAGGGACAGCAGCAAAATAAAGCAGATGCTGTTATTAATGCCTCCCCCGAAGCAAAGGTGCAGAGTGAGCTCATTAGCTCTCTGCTCTGTTGGTCCTGCTGCTTAACCAGACAGCATCTGCCACCCCTGGAAACAGCCTCAGCACAGTGGTGCCTTTTGCCCATCCAGCTGTTATGGGACAAAGTAAAAACTGGGATATGCCATGAAAGAGGAAGGAGGCAATCCCGTAGGATAAGTGAAGGTGAGATCCACAAAACAACTGAAGAAAACAAAAAAAAATTCATTGCTCACATAGGTTTTGTTTTGAAGCCAGACACTGTTTTTTAAATTTACGGAACTCAGGGCTTAAAAACCGAAGTAGCTGCAGGATAGTACCTCATGTGTCTTAGGAACTGCTACCTACATACTCAGAAATGAGTAACTGAGGCTGTCGTCTCAACCTTGGGACCTCTCCTCACACTCAAAAGAGCAGTAACACAAGCATTTCCTAGTCCCTGCAAACAGCATACTCTTCCCCTTTGTCCTCATGGTAAAGGGAGGGGTTAATCTTCTCACCCATTTAGTAACTGGCACTTCTTAACTGAGTGAGTTACTGCCCTTCTGATAGATATGTTTGTGTGGGGACCCTTTTTTCTTAAGGAAATTCATTTCACATGTGACTATTAAATATTCATCAGATGCCAGCAACTTTGTCAGCACTAAGCAAGCTCTATCCAAACTGATAAAAAAGTCTGCCTTTGTCACCCTGAGCTAACCAAGGTCTGTTTATAAAATTACTTCAGCCTGTTGAGCAGAAAGAGATGATGCTACTTTTCCAATTCATATACGCTTTTAAATTAGGTGTTGCTTTGAAGACTTCTTTTTGTCATCCTCAGCATTCTCTCTCATTGCTTAGATGTCATGATCAGATGTACACCACATAGACACAGTTTTGAGATACAAGAAGTAATATGTTGTCTTATCTACTATATCCCTCTCCCTTTTGATTCTTTCACATGCTGCTCTGTCAGAGGACAAATCTTTGGAAACAGATACTAATTTTATTCTTAAATACAAAAAAAAATTACATGCAAAAATCACTTTTCAAAGCAGATGTTTCTCATTTTTATAGTGTTAGACAAATAAAAATATTGCAGGCCAACAGTATGAATTTCAGTGTATAACTTGTCTTCCTTCCAAAAATATCTCTCCAGTACTTACAAGATGGTACAGAATATACACAGAGCAAAAGCTTTTCATAGTGCTTAGAATTATTATATCAAACAAAATCTGCAACAAAATATAATAGAAAAAACCATGGTGTCATTGCACTGCACAGGAAAACTTGCAAATTTCAGGAGTTTTACATAATCGGTTCTCTCAGTTCAATCTTAAATTATAATATGTGGCATACACATATACAAAATCAACAGCTGTATATAAACAAATTATATTTCCTCTGCACTGTACAAACTACACACATCAAAAAAGACTACTTTTGCCCAGAAAATACACACACAGAGATATATATAGATATATATATATATAAAAATATATATATATATATAAAAATAACTTCAGATTCAGGAAATCAGCTGGAGGTTTCATCATGAAGTGCTCTGTTCTTCTGCAGCACTGTATTTAGTTCCTGAATCACATTTGATGGCAATTTGTTATCTAATTCCAAAGTAGTTTTGTTTGTTTTTTTCTTATTTTTCTTCAGTGCCTTATGTGGTCTTTGGTGTAGGTCAGTCATCCCTGCACCTACATCCTCAACAGAGATCAAGCTGTGTTGTGTTTTTGCATGATTTCGCACTTTCTCCTCCTTCCGTTCCAAACATTGTGCCACAATAGATGCTTTTTCTTTCAAGTTTTTTCTTTCTTCCAGAGAGTAATTTTCATGATGCTCACCAAATTTTTGTTTCCCAGATTGCAGTTCTATATTCTAAGCAAACAAGCAAAGAGAAATAAGATCATTCACATTAACACAATATTCAATAATATTTAGATTGCAATTTTTGCTCGTTAGTTTCACATAACAGTTTAAAAGAAAAATCAATTTTACTCAAGAGCTGAGACAGCACAGTTAATAGTCTCGAATTCCCACAATTTGTGCTATTATCACTGAGTAAGCATTTTTAGTGAGTGCATTTTCTCAATTAGTGATACTTCTGAAAATTACATAAATCTTTCAGTTAAATGCACCATGACAATGAAGGCATTCATTTGCATATATTCACGATTTTATTTTTCATTCTACCACAGTAGACTAAATTGTAATGTTTTACAGCAGATCCATATACTCTTAAAAACTCAGAATTCTTAAATCGAACATATACAACCGAGAATGTTGCAATTTTGATAACTTAATGACTGAGCTACATGAATGTACAAAAGATAATTTTACATGATCATATAAACATTTTCAGCAGCTGTTCAGTACTACCTGATAAATTATAAAGACTGTCTGCTTTTTCAAATTTTGGCTAGCGATTTTAAGTAACATACTGGGAACTCAGCTAAAACAACAAACTGATGGCAATGCAACCATTCCATATTGGTGGGCTGTTTTCAAGTCCTTAAGCTGTAGGAAATGAAAGGTAAATCAAATGCTGTATCTAAACTCACAACTAGTGTGGCCCATTAGGAGCACATCTGTACAGTGAAAGAAAAGTACTGAGAACCCGACATCCACACTAACCTTCTTTCAGGGCTGTTGCCTTTTTTTTTTTTTTTTAAATACACTTCAGACTAGCTTTAGCTTTCTCCTACTGGCAGAAGGCCTATTTTTGGCTGCAGTGCATTAGATATGCTCCTGCAGAATATCTTCAACTTCAGTTTCATCTGAAAGCAATCCAAGTTCACATGCTCCAGAACCACTCCACCATACGAAGCAAAACAGAGTAACTGAGAACAACTGGAAGATTTGCTCCTAAAGTATCAAGATTCCATGAGACAACTTGCTTATATGCTATGGACGAATAACTCCATAAAAATCCAGCCAAACTGAACAAGTGCCACACAGGAAAGTTACAAAAAGGACCAAAGTCTCCCTCAGGTTTGAGTATTTTCTAGTAGTCGACAAAGATGTCACACATGAAAGAAGAATTCCAAGACCTTATTTTCTTCGAGAACTGTAAGGCTCTTCCACAAAAGGAATGATCTGCCTACTTCCACATCAACTGAGCAGACAGAGTAGAATAAATTCCTCTACCATTCCTTATTTGCCTTATATGTTTTGAAGTGACATTTCTTTCTTCATGAGGACAGCAAACGTAAGCCCATTGCAAAAAATGAGCACTGATGCAGCAAATTAGTTGCTGCGTAGGAAGAAAAATAGCAAATATTATTAAATGAGTTTACATTGAAGAGAGCTACGCTATAAAACAAAGCCTAAATTTGTGCAGTACCTTGAAATTTCACCTGAGCTAGCATCTGTTCAATAATAAAAGAAACAAACATTTGGATGATACAAATCACAATTTTTAAAAGAGCAGATAAAGGAGTTATTTTATTGATACCACTTTTAACATTAAAGAGGTTGGTATTTCTATTTGCATTCACCCAGAATGAAAACTACCAATTAGTAACGAAGCACCAGTGGCCATGATATGCAAAAAAAAGTATCAGTCCCAGAACAACGCACGCAAGAGTTCATACTGCTACACGGGTTACCGCTGGTGCATGCTATGAAGCAGCTTTTAGCTTGCCTGACAACTCTTAAATTCTACTGCCATCAGTTTAAAATCTCCTGCTACCACCTAAGCCAGCAGGAAGCACCCTAATATTTAACGTGTTCAGCTATATTCAGTGAAAAAAAGCTCAAAGCAACTGAGGAACTGTCCCAACGACTCATGAATGCAGGGAGTTCTATTCTGCCAAATATTTGAAAAAAAAATCTGTGATAATATACACGCAATATGTGAAATGTAAATTGTCATGCAGTACCTTTCAGAAAACAGTAACGCACTCCAAGCTATTCACTGTTATTCAGCAAACAAAGATATGAATTAGTCGTAAAATTCAGTCAGGAACAACAACCTTCTATTTACAGAATTTTTTACATCATGTTTCAATTTTGCATCTTTTGAGAAGAAAAATACTGACCACACTTCTGAAATCAGTATAGTTCTGCTAATCTGGGTATAGCAGGAGCCCTTAATAAAATAAAGTAGGAACAGATCAAATACAGAACTCAAATTTAAAGGTTGCCTACTTAGCTGAAACAGTCTTGTATATTGGCATGTAGCTCCTTAACACAGACTACTACTCAACATTTTGAACTTTTAAAGTAGATTCAGTATATACAGGAATCCTAATTCCCAGACATTTGCATTGTAAGAATATTCAATTGATGGAGCCAAATTCTGTTGTTCAAATTAGAGCACTAACAGTTACAGTTGTAAACAGTCTCCCTTATAAATAACATATCAAAATGATGTGTGAACAAAACTGCCACATCAAATTTCTTAATAATATTATTTCTTAGTATTTGATCCACTGACCACTGTTAGTCACATGCTATAAATTGCACTTCTGGACTCCATACTTTTCTCCCAGTAACCCCTAATGTAATAAGCAACAATTTCATGTTAGAAGCAGCTATTTGCCTCTAAATTTCAGCCCCTTAATCAAGTAATTGGTGAATAAATTGATAGTAATATGTATATCTAACTACATTTTTCCTTTTTGTGCACATCACCAGCAAAAAAATATGGAGCAACTCTACCTATTTGCAACATCCATTATCCCCGTGACATACTGTTCCTTTCAAAATGCTACACAGGTATAACCTATTATAAGTCAGTATGGTATTTGACCACGGCTTGAAAGAGACAGAAAGTTTTTCCTCGCTCCTCAATCTTCCTGTATTTTGAAATAAAATTACAGACTTACTGCATGTAAGTCTTGAAATAAATATGAAATAAATTACAGACTTACAGATATACAGCAATGTATTTCGATTTAAGTTAAATTATCCTATATGAGAAATATGCATATTTTAAATGCACTATCCATATATGCAACAAGCGGTGTAGAAGTAATGGAAATCTTTTGATTCTATTTGTTATTAGAAGGATTCTTAACTTTACACTGTTTTCAAACTTTCTGTATTATATATTTATTTTGTTAGCACACAATAAAATTACTTCCAATAATGGGAAAAAATAAGACATTCAATATAGACATTTTAACAAAGAACATTAATATTAACCTTGTTGGTTTCTAGGTATCTTTGAGGTTTTGTTTTTTACTTTTTCCCCACTTATCATCACATCACAAAGATGTCACTTTTTCCACCGTTCGGAAAATTTAGTCTCCTTCCTGCCTATATGAAGATAGCTTT
This sequence comes from Ciconia boyciana, assembly GCF_034638445.1. Taxonomy (NCBI): domain Eukaryota; kingdom Metazoa; phylum Chordata; class Aves; order Ciconiiformes; family Ciconiidae; genus Ciconia; species Ciconia boyciana. The sequence continues at coordinate 25,227,149 of NC_132938.1, forward strand.
GATCACATTTCTACTACAAGTTTACGCATTGATCTGTAAACAGACCTCCATTTTTCATAAACTAGCATCTTTCAGAAAATGCTTGCTCATGTTATTACTTTCTAATGATTTAAAATGGAGATTTTTTGCTTGTTGGAAGAGTACTACAAATCCATGGAAAGACTCAAGGCGTGGTCTCCAAATGGATATCTATTGCTTTACTGACTACACTGCTGTACAATGTTTCTCCTTAATAAACCATATCATATACTTACTTTCCACCACTTTTTACTGTTCATTACAGTTTTGGCTTTCCATGTAAAAAAAGTGTTAGTTTTTATTTTCCATTACACAATTTTGTGTTAATCTTCCTAAAGTATGCAAATACCCTTTGCATGAAACTTTGCTAGATCTAGTCATGGCATAAATAATGAAGACAGTGATCTTCTACTTTTAAGTTTAAATGCAGACTTCCTCTAAGTTGCAGTGTACAAAACATTAGAGTCCTTCCTAATGAAGCACATTATCAACAATAAAAAAATAATTCTAGTACTATAAGGTATTAAGGATTTTAAATCATGAAGCTCAAAATCCAATAAAACCTTTATCCTAGAATGTCTGAATTTGTAGCCAGCTCAAAGAATGTATTGGAGATCTCAACTGTACCTGCATAAAGGACAGGTAAGAGACATACCTAAGGGTTATGAAGCTTTTTAAATTACAAGACCTATGATTTACTTTCATCAATAAGTTTAAAAATGCAAGCATTAGAAGGAACTTATCGAAGAACTGCAAAAATACTTTCTGAGAGAAGGTTAAAACAAAAGGACAAATTAAACAAAATAGGAAAACCATAATTGCATTCACACTGTATTATACTCATTTGGTAAGACAGAGGAGAAATGCCTGAAGAAAGTGTAAAAAAAGAAAGATGGAGTTGCCTTTTAGATAAAGCACTACGTCTACCTTTGCTTTTAGTTTGCTATGGAACTGAGTCAGCTTCACCAATCTGTCTGTAAGTGGTGGTAACACATACCGCATTATCTACCTCCCTTCAAAATCTTCTAAAACATGCAAGAAATAATACTGCATACAGTCAAAGGACCAAGCTGTTTTGTTTCAACACTTATTCTTTGCTGCATTCAGATTAGTTACCACTATTTTTCCCAAGCAGAACAGTGCCTCCACTACCACTGTTTCTTCTCAGCTGGAAGTAAGACAAATAAGTCCTCCCCACAGGCATCAGTATCTCTGTGTGGATACCAGAAATTCATCTCAAGCTAATATGATAAGGTTGAGTCATATCACTAATGCATGTAATGTAGTGACACAGCTCAGTTTCTGCAAAGAGTTGTCACTAAACCCTCTTGTTATTCTTTGAGACTAATAATATTACAACTTGAATGTATCACAGTTAGTTCCATCTGAGCTTTTCCATTACATTCACACAGCAGATAACTAAAACAGTCCAGTTATTTTAGACAGACAAAAACATATGGTAGAATATGCATGCAGGACAGTTTTCAAGGACTTATTAAAATAAAACTGTAATAAAGTGCACTGTAATAATGTGCATTATATTTCCAGGTAAAAGTCCTATTCACTTTTAATGAACAATCATTGCTCAAAAAAACCCTGAACACAAATAAAAATCCACTATTGATTTACTGAACAGTCAAAGAGGTGATACAAGTTTAGGTCACAATGTTTTTTTACATTAAATTGTCCTAACTGTTCCTTGAATGACAAAACAATGAAAAGGACATTGATAATATGAGCATCTACATTTTGTATTTATCCAGCTCTAGAGAGTTCATTATTACTGGACTATTTAAAAACACAGCATTGCGGTTAGAAGTTCTACACCAAGTTTAAGCCCCACTTACTTCTGTACTCCTGATTTTACAAGTGTTCTTCTCCTGTTGAATGGGAATTAGTGGTAAGCCTCCAATTTTTGGACTTTTAGTTATAGACTGTTTTCTTGCTTTTCCAGCAGGTGGCCATATATCTGCATGCTGAAGAACAGAATAATCCTTATTTTTGGTGTGCAGTTTCATAAATACACAACATTCTTTTGTATGTAAAACTCTCCTGGAAAAAGCTATCTACTGCATATCACCATGCCTTCCCCTTGTGGGAGAAGGGGGAAAACACTATGGTGCTTAAAATTATGTTAATATTTTGTAAGTGCTGCACAATATTGAGTGAACAGAACCAAAACGTCTCTACATAATTTTCGTGCACCTTCCCTCCATACTATGTATCGATACAATTATCTTCTAAGAATAGAAAATATCATCAAACAAGACACACACATTGACTTGATTCACAATTTCAAAATTCCACATAAGCATGCTTTCAGGAGTCCCAACAAAAGTTTCTGAAATAAAATAAAATTACCCCAATTTGCAAACAAGTGTTTCAAAATTTATATTAATAATTTAGGAGAAAATAATTGCTTAACCTACAATAACAACATGTGTTATCCAAAAGGAAATGGCTTGACATTCTGAATGTTCCAAAAACACAATCTACAAATAAACAGATCTGGCTTCAATAATAGTCTTTGCTTTAGCTCTACTGAAACAGGTCAGTTTTGGGCAGAACTCCGAAGTGTGCAGCTTCATTCTGAGTGAAAAACATGACTGGGAAGAGAAGGGAAGAAAAAAACAACATTAACTGAATATTTCAAATAAAATGTTAAAACCTCTTTGTGTAGAAGGTCTATAATGAACTTTCATTAGCAGATCATGTACAATTTCTCATGTAGAAATTTGAGCACAAGTGCTTGAAGCTCACAGAGTCCTCTGGTGATGTTAATGGTAACCAGAAAGATAGCTCTGAGGACAAGGTAATGTAAGAGTATTTTCCTGAAAAAGCTTCAACATGAGATTCTGTGAATCAAAGAGGATGTACAAGGCCTACAGAAGAATAGTTTCTAAAGCTTCGAGATGAGCGCATGAAGCTAAATCAGCACAACGCCAAAGGAAACTGGCAAGCCAGAACTGCAGAGGAAACCTAATAAAAGCTGAGAATACTTTGTGTAAATATTGGCAAAATACTAATTCAAAGCATCAGTTATAATAACTAGGAAACAAGAAATTCTGTCTGAACATAAGAAAACAACAACCCTTTTTTGCTGTGAGAGTGGTTAAACACTGACAAATTGCCTAGAGAGGTTGTGGAGTCTCCAGTTATTCAAACCTGACTGGACACAGCCCTGAGCAACCTGCTCTAGCTGACCCTGCTTTGAACAGAGGCATTTGGCTAGATCATCCCCAGAGGTCTCTTCCAACCTAAACAATTCTGTGATACTGTCCAAATCTGTAATAGATTTTTTTCACAGGTGTCAGGATCTTCAGTATCCTTTATTTTTTTAATGGTATTCAATCATGCTGCATCCATGAAGTAAGAAGTCTCTTCAGGACTGTATACAAAAATCCAGTGGTGGAGCTGTGATCATACTTGCAGATGGTCTGCAAGTACCAACAGCGTTACTATTAAAAAGCTATCAGAATCAGTGATTATTGACGTAGAACAGCAGTCGAGAAATCAGAAGCCCCAATTTAAAACTCAGAAGAAGTATTTTATAGATTCACATCTTTATGGAGTAAAAAATTCTCACACATGGTGCTGGCCAGGGTGATGTAACAGTCTGTTGTAAGAGTTCTCCCCAGTGAACACTGAGAACATTTTCTTCCAAAGAAACACTGAGAAGGTATTATCTGAAAGAGCAGGTCTTGCCAACCAAAATCAGTTTATTGTGGACCAAGATACAAGAAACAGATGCAATTCAGAAAGTGATTGAGAAACTAAGTCAGCTTCTGAAGGAAACTGCCTCCCTTAATTCTCAGCAAGCTTAAGGAAACTAACCCTGTCAGTTAAGCAGCCTGATTTCTCTTTTGTGTCTGTAACATTTCTTAAAATAGAACTCTGGGAAAGTACATCAGAAATACTAGCAACGTATTAGGCCACATAATAAATGTATTTATTCATAGTTTTGACCTATCTGCTCAACTGCACCTCATGGTAATATAATGTGCTTCTCTCTAGTTGATCAAAGGCAATGGAACTGGAAGAATATTATTGTGTCCATCTTCATATCAATTAATTACTTCCAACTGTATGTTATTAAGTGATTTTGTACTAAACTATTACAGAATTCAAGAATCAAGTTTCAGCCATATTTTTCAGGATGATTTTGCATAGAACTGAAAGAAACAATGGTCCTCCTTCAAACCCTCTTAGTATTTACCAGCTTGAAGTACAAGATTAATAACCACTGGGCTAACTTTACTTTCTGTATCAAAAGTACTCTTGTTACTAGATTACAGTGGTACCTACACTTTGCTATTTATATTCTCTGCACTATTTAAACTACAGGAATAAACATTACCAGAAAATGGAAAAAAAAGGTAACAATAGTACTACTATCTTATTGATATTAATTACCAATAAAGTCTTATTCTGCTTGAGCACCGAGGAGCCCAGTAACATAGATTTATCTCCCTCCTAATTGCACTGGATCATTAAATGTCAATGTCTTAACACTTCAAAACCTACTTTACAGTATTTTTCAATTTGTAATCTAAGCTATTCCACTGACAAATAAAATGTGGTGCCTGCAGTCTCTCTAACAAAGGTATTCAAATACTGTGATAACAGCTAAGGTAAAAGACAAGCTATCTTCCGTAAAGATGGCCTCAATTTGAAAATTCCAACTAGAAATAACCTCAGTTGACATTTAGTTTTCTGATTGAGAAATGGGACAATGTGTTAATAATTGTCTGCTGCTGCATGATACAAAACATTTGGAAATCTTATAGTAAGCTTTAGCAACATAAGCCATTGCATTCTCAAGGAGATTTTAACTGTAAATTATATTTAAAGCAGTATATTGTAATAAGAACAATACAGCAAATCTGCATCGTTAGCACTTAATTTCTCATGTAATTCAAAGACTGACAACTTTACTGATGTCCAGAATGCTGATTAAAAAAAACCTAAACCCCACAAAAAAACCCAAAAAAAACAAACCCCAAAACCCCTCCCAATGCAGCTCATTAGTACTGCTAATCCATTGTACTGTTCATTCATTGGAATGAAGTTTTTTTAAAACAATAATATTAATTCATAGCAATTTTTTTTAAAAAATGCACATGAAATCACTTAGGTTTTTTTGTTAGAAAAAATATCCTGAACATTGAGCAGTGCCTCTCAGTTTTTTATCTATATTGTCAGAGGAACATTCTACATACCACACTACCTGATCAGAATCCTAATAGATTATTCTTCTTGTGATTCTACGTCAAAAGGACTTCAACAGTTACCAAGCTTGTATGAGTTATTTCTAAGTAGCCTATATCAATAACCTCTGAGCCTATTTGTTGTGACACTGCTCATGTTATGCCCATGAGATGTATGCCAGGACCAGTGCCTGTTTCCATGGAAACTACAATAGTTACTTCAGTTAAGGGAGCTGAATAAGACAAAAATTTGGAAGTCTTCCTTACAAGGCATGCATTGTATTTCTAGCACTACTATCTGTGAAGGTCAGATTCTGTTTTAGAAAGCCTCTAAGAAGTATGTATTGCAACAGCCTTGTGCCTATACCACTTTATGTAATACGTAAAGCTCACAGGTAATCATAAATGTAGTGATATTTATTCACAGTTATATTTCCCAAAGTTCCTTGAACGTCGTGGGAGAGACAAGAAAAATCTGACACAAATGCAAAATCCTTTTAAAACCTTAAACTATGTTCCAGTCTCCTGTCAGGTTGAATTCTTCCCATGTCTCTTACTCCCACTTCCTCCTATGTAAATATTAAACGCCATTTGCAAGGATGTTAAATGGCACTCAAACGTACACCCTCCTTACTCACAATCTAGTAGCACGCAGATTACTTAATTAGGATAATGCCCATCCAACACAATGAATTGTCAGTGTTAACTAAGCTAACCTGGATACCAGAGAAATACAGCTGTATTGGCATGGGTCTGCGACAGGGCTAGCTCACACCACTATGTTTTTAAACAGGGCACCCTTCTTTCATGACTACTTTGCATGCGGCATCCAAACTAGTGAGCAGAGAAATACCACTCGGGTGTTGTGGCACACAGGTCAGAACTTCACCCAGAAGAGGTTTATTACTGCAAAGGAAATGAGTTGTCTGTCTTTAACCAGCTTCTCCACAACAAGCAGGAGAAAAAAAAAAACTTATGCCAGAATATAATGTTGCTCTCCATTACTCTCAAAGCACTCAGCTTTCATATGAAAATGACATTATAAATAATAGTCTTCATAGACTAGACCATCTTTCTGAAGTTTTATTACATTGAGTATTCCAGAAACTTTAATGGCATTGCAACTTTATCTATAACATATCCATAGCACATACATATGATTGTTTAATGGGATTTTCGTAACAGCAGTAAAAGTTACATTTCTTTGATCAGATTAGTACCTGTGCAGTAAAAATGCTGATCATCCACTCCATCTGTGCATCTTGTCCATCACAACATATATACCTAGAACGCAATATATAATTAACAAGAAAAACAACAAAAACTCCTGTTGCAGTCAAACATATTAAAGAATAGACTTCGAAACAACTTCAAACAGTGCTTGCTTTCATTTATGAATGTTGTCCATATTTATTATTAACACTCCCATAAAAAGATAGGGAAATATAAATACTTCAAATTACCATTTTACCCTACTTTGAAGACAATGCATGTGCTTCATTTAAAGTATGTGCATAGGTTTAAAATCTATCATTCTAAATTTATGAAAATAGTCTGCTTTATGGCCACAGAAGGGAGACAGACACCTAACCCCAAAAGATTACCAAAACATATGAATTATGACTGTTTAGTTAATTAAGAAAAACATAGCAAAAAGTCAACATGCAAGCAAAATAATGCCCATTAGTTTTCAAACATTCTTATTTTGAAATTGAACATTTCAACAAATATTAAACATTGAAGTTAAACCAATCACATGTTTCGTGTTTACCTACCACTGGTGCTTTTCAGAAAATACTGCAAGTCCCCAGCTGAAACAAATAAAAGTTTCAAAAATTAGTTCCAGAAACTCAAGACAGGGACACATTCCTCAAACTGAGATCCATTACCTTTATATAGTGCTTTTAAGTGGAAAAAAAAGTAAAATTACAAAGTTTAAATGTGTACTGCAAATCTAGAATCAAATTGTGGGTTTAATGATGGATTTTGCTCATTTTCTCACAGTTGATTCACAGGTAAATGAACATTCTGTTCTGGACAAAGGGTTATAGCCAAGCCCTGCAGATGATGGCTAACTACTTGCCTCATTTTGGCTGTGGCTGTACTTTCTGAAAGCTGCCAGAAGTAAAACTGCTAAGATGGTGCCCAGTAAAGAGTCCACTACAGTGTGGAAGTCACAGAGGGAAGAGATACTTGCACTATAAACAGAAGGAATCTGATGAGTCTACAGATATTTAAAAATTGCTGGGAAAAAAGGGAATAGGTGCACAATGAAGCCCCTGAGGTGAAACAAACACACACTCCTGGAGATCCAGAAGAGACTTTGCAAAGTCTGCTTTTAAAAGTAGACTGAATATAAACCTCAAGGAAAGAACCTACCTGCAAAGACTCGTTTACATAATCTTTTTATTCCTATTTTGGTCTAATCTGCTACTCATTCTGTGCTTAACTCAAAAAAAACCAAAAACCACCAACTTTTTCTCTAACAGAGCAAAGCTTTGAAATTTACAGACCTTTTTGGGGCATTTTGATGTGCCAACTGTAAAGGAAAAGTTCAAGCAGGTCTGTTTAAAAGCTACAGCCAACTTAGAATCCCCTTGGGACAGGATCTTATGTACATTGTCTCAGTGTCAGCATTCCAGAAACATCTGAGAAAAACAGGTATCATTTTTCACTGCTCTTTTCCAGAAACATAGCCACTGACGTTTGTAAAGGGCACTGTAGTCTTCAGCTAGAAGAAGAAACATCAAAATAACAAGGATCCTGAAAAAGGAAAATCCTCTACTGAACAGGGACTGTCATAAAGGCCATGACTAGTTGGTTTTCTCTTCTTTTTTCTTGGTCCAAAGAAGGTGTGTCCATCAATGAAATGCAGGACACATACTACAAAACTAAGTGAGCTAGCAGCAAACATATCCACAAGAGATAATAAACTTAAGATTAAGAAAAGCCAACAAATAAAGTAATTTCCTAGCCCAGAAGAGTTAACATGCAACACAAAAACAGGGATAGAAACAGAACAAATAATACTATAGAAGGTAATTTAATTCAGCATACTTCAATTGGCTTCTTGATTTTCCTTGTTCCACAATGTTTTATGTTCCCCTTTCTTGATGATACTACAAGTACCATGCTACACAGTGTTTAACTTTTTTTCTTTTCTAGTCTTACTTTGTTGGTGGCTTCATTTTCTTTTTCACTCCGAGATAAAGCTTCAGAGAATTGACAGGCAACACTTTTTCAGGTTTGCTAGCCTGCAAATAAAATAAGATTCTAATTAGTATCAGTAATGTGCAAAAAAGAAAGTGCCACATGACTGTCTTCATAGTTACGCTTCTTTCATGGGCTGCACCCCTCTTTTCTAACAGATCATTACATTTTTTCTCTCCTTCTTTCCCACTAACAAAGTCTGCCAATCACTATTACTGGAAGCAGACTGATTAAGAACTTGAGGTCCACGTGAAGTCACAAAACTGTAACACAACTGGAATAATGAAGATGTGGTGGTACAAAACCACAAAACTGGAGTGGTGTAATATATGGACACAAGCTCTTCAAGAGAGACAGTCAGGGAAGATGAGGAGTGGGGTTGCCCTCTGTTAAAGGAGCTCTTCTATGGGATGGACAATATCATGCTGACTATTTGCTTCAGATCACCCAAATCAGGATCAAAAAAAGCAGATGAAGTCTTTAAACAACCCAAGGAAGTCTCTGGATAACAGATCCTGACTCTTATGGGGCAGGGGATGGGGAAGGCAGGGCTTTGCTCTCCCTGGTATCTTCTGGAAGGGCAACACAGTGGGACACAAGCAATCCAGCTGATTTCTGAAGGGTGTCAGGGATAACTTCTTGACACCAGTACTGGATGGGCCAACAAGGGGTGATGCACAGCTGGATCTGCTATTCACAGACAAGGAAGAACTGGTCAGGGATGTAATAATCAATGGTAGTATTGGCCATAGTTACGATGAAATAGTAGAGCTCGAGATCTTGAGTGTAAAAAAGATTACAAGTTAGCAGAGGACAGACCATGGAGATTAGAAGAACTACATTTGGCTTGTTCAGGGAACTGATAGGTGTGTGTCCATGGGAGGAGGCAACTCTGAAGGGTAAAGGAGCTCAGGAAAGCTGGCAGGTCTTTAAGGACAGCGTTCTCCAAGAACAAGAACGGTTCATCCCAATACTCAGGAAAACAAGTAGATTTATCAGGAGACAAGCCCCGGTAAATTGGTAGCTCATGGTGGAGCTCCAATGCAGACAAAGGCAGTATACAGGAGGTGGAAGCAGGGAAAGACTATGAAAGAAGAAATTCAGAAACTCTGCCCAGGCCATGTAGATATGGTGTTTGAAAAGCCAAAGCTCATTTGGAATTGAGAACTGCTATGGACAACACGGGCAACATGAAGACCTTCTACATCAGTATTTTAGTAGTAAAAGGCTGAACAAGTTAAATGTAGACCCAATGCTGAACAGGGAGGGTGAATTAGCAATAGCAGACACAGGTAAGGCTAAGGTAACTCAATATTTCCTTTGCACCACCAAGGTCTCCTAGGCCTCTACACTTACAGACAGGGTTCAAGGAGGAGAATGACGACTGCACCAGAGGAGCACTGGATTGAGTCAGAAAAGACTTGAGAGAATTTAAGTCATTCAAGTCCACTGAATCAGACAGGCTGCATCCAAGTGTTCCGAGTGTGCTGGCTGACATCCTTGAAAGGCTGCTCTGTGTCATCTTGGAAGGGTCAGAGATTAGGGGCAACTGCTGGCAACTGGAAAAAGGGAAACATTGCATCCATCCTCAATAAAGGCTGAAAAGACAACTTGAAGAATTAGTTGCCTGCCAGCCTCATTTCAGTCCCCGGGGAAATCCTAGAGTGAGTTTTCTTGGAGCACGTTTCTGAGCACGTGGAAGAGAAGGTGCTACTGGGAGCATGCAGCATGACCAACGTGATTGACTTCTACAATAAAATGACTGGATTTGTGGATGGGGGGGCCACTGGATGTCTACCTCAGCTTTATCAAGGCTTCTCACACTGTCTCACACAATACTCTTCTACCCAAGTTGGGATGTTACGGTCTGGATGGGTGGACACCTATGTCAGTAAAAAGCTAGTTGCATGATCAGACTCAGAGGGTGACGGTTAATCAAACATACTCTAACTGCGGACCTACAACGAGGGGAGTAAATGCAGGGGTCTATCCTGGGACCTGTCCTTTTTAACTTCTTCATCAATGACCTGGAGGAGTCAATCATCAAGTTTGCACAACCACCCAGAGGACCAGTCAATATACTTGGTGGCAGAGCTGACTTCCAGATGGACCTATACAGGACAAAGAAATAGGCCAACAGGAATCTTATGAAATTCAACAACGATAAATACCAAGTCCTGCACCGGGGAAGAAAAAAAAAACCTGCAATGACACAGACTGGGGAGCAGTTCTGCTGAGAAGGACCTGAGGGTGCTGGTAGATGGCAAGCTTGGCATAAGCCAGCAGTGTGTCCTGGCAGCAAAGAAGGTCTCCTGGGCTGTGTTAGCAGAAGCACAGCTGGTAGTTGAAGAGAGTGATTGTCCACCTCTCCTCAGCACTTGTGAGACTGCATCCTGCAGTCCTGCGCCCCCCAATAAAGAGAATCAGTAATCTGGAGTGAGTTCAGCAGAGGCCCACGAAACTGGCTGGGGGCTGGAGCACTTGCCGTGTGAGGAGAGGCTGACCTAATGGCAGCCCCACAGCACCTACAGGGAAGTTAAGAAGATCGAGTGAGGCTCTTCACATCATGAGAAGATAACTAGATATAAGGAGAAACTTTTTTGCATGAGGATAGTCAGGTACTGCAACAGGCTGCCCAGAGAGGTTGTGCAATCTCCATCCTCAGGCGTTTGCAAGACTTAACTACATCAAGCCCTGAGCAACCTGCTCTGACCTCAGTTGCTAGCCCTGCTGTGAACAGGAAGTTGGACTAGAGATCTCCTGAGGTTCCTTCTTTCCTTGAACAAACTACCTTTAGCCAACCTACAACAGACACATACCCACGCCAGGTACAAGAAGTGAACATGACTGGATGATGAAATGCTGAAAGGAAACAATAAAATTCTCATGTACACTATTCTACTACAGAACACAACATCTAACAGAACACACTAACATCCCTTTAGTACTTTTAGGTCAAGTGTTTTAGCTTTCTATTTAGAAAAAAAAAATACTTAACAAATCCTATAATCCCAGTACGTAAAGCTACTCCATAGTGTTTACTGTCCTGGATTCTCAATTTCTCCCTCTACAGCTTTCAATCTCTAACACTCAGAGTGGGGAAAAAGAGACAGAATCTGAGATGGCATAAACATTTAAGAAAACAAACAAAACAAAAACCCCACACAACAGTTTTATGGTTGGTATTCTTGTGTAACTTCCTGCTCAAAGCAAGGGTACTGCCAGGATGAAAACACACCCCTACAAAACATGCTATTTAGTTAAATAACAGTACACTTCTCACAAAAATGTACCTTAACGAAGCTATTTGTCTGTGTGTGAGCCTATCTCTTAACAACAGTACCTTAAAGTGGTATGCCATTTCAGTCAATTAGCACAATACTGTAATTTAACATACGGTATCATGGAAACTTTTCACTTTTTTGGTAATTGCTCTTGAACAAGAGAAACACTTAGCAGAATGTATCTCCACCTGCATATACAAACTTAATTCGCTGTTAATGAGAATTTATAAATTAACTAGTACATGCAGTATTATTAAATACAATTTTCCATCTGCAATGTCAAGCTTTCCTACTATTAATTTCTAAATATGACTAAAATTAAACCAAGATTATTAGTGGTAGTTGAACATCTCTCAAAAGAAAATAAAACAAACTGATATACACTATTTTGTCAGAATGGAATTTCCATTTGCTTTTTTAAAAAACAAATGTAAAGCCATTTAAAAGTCACACTGTACAAAACTCCACCTGAGTTGGGGAATTTAATGTTTTCTAAACCAGAATGGCTTAAAAAAAGGAGATTATAAAGTAGTACAACAATCCTATCATAAACTCTTTCCAAGATACTAATTAAGGTTTTACAGGCATATTAATTTATTCTCACATATGTGCCAATTTGAGTTTTAGCACTAAATTATGAGACACTATTTTTGACATTCTGGGGTCATTCTAATTAAGATTATATCCACAGTATCACAAGACTACACAATATTTCCTTTGCATTAGCTTACTTGAGCAATGGATCTGTCTTTAAAAAAAGAGTACTTTATGAAGGTCAGCGAGTATACATCTATACTTGCTAGATGGGCAAAACCAGCAGTCAGCAAAAATAAAACCACTTTATGAGATTTTTTATTTTTTTTTAAACCAGAAATTATCAAAACTAAAATGAAAACATAGTTCACGATGCCTATGATTTAGTTTCATACTTTAATACAAGCTGCGTACACCCAAAAACACTCTTTAAAGAAAACTCACATGAAATATTTAAAACTGAACCCACCACACTATTAAGTATGCCTAAATTTGCTTCTGTGGAATTCTGAGGTATATCTAATTATCAATACTAGTTTTTGGAGGATTGAGGATACATCTGAAAACTGTTGTTGGGAATCAGGGGAAGATTTTGCTGGTGTATTGAGTTATTGTTTCCTACAATCTCTTCTACCGTGACACTTGTAGGTATAAGAACCCTATTGCTTGTACACTTGTACATATAAGAATGTTATTGCTTGTAGTTTCTAAAGGCTTTGTGTGAGATACCAAGAAAAACCAGCATGCAGCTCACAAGTTTTGTGAAAACCTACTGTGGACAGCAGTAGTAGAAGTAATATGGAACTTAATCACAGCACAAGCTGTAGACATTCCTAAACATTGGTTTATTTTTATTTTTTAAAGCTTACAGTAATGCATAATTAGAATAGCTAAATGAGCAACTGACACAAACTCCTTTTACTAAAGCGTCTGTGAAATAGTAAGATCAAAATCTTGTACTTCAACCCCAGACTCTAGAAATTGCCATTTAATATCAGAAATGTTGATCTGCTTGCCTTTCTTCACTTTTTCGTATGAAAAAGAAAGCTTAAGTGAGTGCTTAGTAGTTTGGTAAGGAGTTTGTTGTACCTTCATATCCTTATAAAGAAGCAAGTTTCCTTCCTGTAACACAAAATAACGCTCTTGAAATTTGTTTCCAGACAGTAGTTTCGATGGTTCTTCTTTGTACTTCAGATTGCCTGCTTTCATGCTACCTTTCTCATTTTTCTCTATCAAGAAAATAAAAAAGCATTTTGTTAGAAGATTTTACAACACTGGAAGCTGCTAGTTTTTAAGTGCCCCTAGTATTACTGTTTATCAAAAGACTAAAATTACAATTCCACTGATTTGTTATTATGATAGATATATAAAAATAATAAAATTACATATAATGTATAAATATTTATAATAATATATTAATATATGATAGGTATTTACATTTAATGTATAATATATTAATAAGAAAAGTATTCTTAAATACTGACACCATTATGATTTTAATTACTGGGGAAAAAAGTTTTCTCTGTTTCACTTCTAAGGTAACACGGACAGAATCCACCAACATACTTTAATTAAAAGAATCTTTTCAGAATAGAATGTGCAGTTAAGTGCAAAAGACACGGATACTTTTAACCTCTGTGCTTCAGAGACGCAAAAAATTTTCCATAAACATCTGATTTTGTCATGAGTCTGTCTACATTTTCCTGTTTGAGTCAAAATACACACAGAAACACACATATATTTGGTAAAAATAATAAAACAATCCCCCCACAAAAAAACCCCCACCAAACCCAAACCACAACTTTGCAGTCAGCTTTATAAAGCATTTAACTTTGTGCTGAAAAAGCTTTTATTTAAAAAAAAATATCAGTACCATTGAAGGTTTTCTATGTTAAGAGACTAGATTCTTCAGTACATTCTCAGCAATTTAAAATTCTAAATAAAATAATACAAAAAAGTATTACTAGTACATATAAACTACTGCACCACCACTTCTACGTGTTTTTTGTTTTCCTATTCTGCCCAATATATGTATTTTTTTTTTAAACTAGTTTATCAGCTTTTCCCAGCAAGTCCACTTTCAAATAGCAAAAACTTCTTACCACTAATTACAGTAATTACCATGCTGATATGACTCATGCATATAAACTCAAACCAAAACAGCACTTAAACAAAGTAAGGAACAACAAAAGAAAAAAAAAATTCCTACTCGCATCTTATGAAGTCTTTATGAAAGAGCACAAAATTCAGCAGAATTCTAAAGTATTCTTTTCTCCTTGAGGTAACTAGTGCTCGAAGCAGACTGCCAGCATGAAGACAGAGCAGCTAGGCAGGAGATGAACTCTTCTCCTCCATTCCAGTCAACACCATTTCACCTTGAGGAGGGAGCCACACTAACAGGGCTAATAATTCCTTTATCCCAAAACACTACAAGCCTGCTACTTAGGCTGTATTTTGGCTTTCCCCACCTATTTTCTTTTGCTAAATACAGATATTTCTTGTAAGTAATTCATTTATTTAGAAAATACTGAATAAACTTTTTTAGGAGTCCCAGAATGATACCACTAGTTATTATAATATATTAATTTCAAGATAGTAAATAAAACTGTGGTATAAAAGTAGTATGTGGTATATGGAGAATAGCATCCTTACCCAACTACTCAATTGGCTTTTTTCATTAAAATTCCACTTAGGATTTGAGCATCTGATATCAAAACTCTGTTATTAAGAGGTAGCACACAATATAATCTCAAAAAATAAGAATAAAATGTTTTATATAAATCAACAATAAAAAGAAACATAAAATACATTTTTATTTGGTCAGGAAAGACAGGAACACAGAAAAGACCAACTTTCATTGTTTGCGTCATTTTTTTTATTTGCGAAGAGCACTATTACACAGCCACAGCTAACTACAGAACTAGCCATGCTTTGGAAGTGACACTTGCTGTAACGTGTACTGATCAAAACTATATATTTTTTCCATCTTCATACATTCTGCTAAATGAGCAGTCAATATCTTCAAGTACCGCATAACATCCACAAAGCAAGTATGAGAGGTGACAAGTGAGAATTAAGAATTTGCATGAAACATGACAGGTTCTAATGCAAATATATTTCAGGATACTGTTTGTAACTACCTGTATTTCAGTATTTATGGGTTTCGTCCTTCTTTTAAAGAACCTGTAGACAGTTATTCCACACGTGACTATTTAGGAAGAGCCCCAACATTTTAATAGTGAAAAAAATGTATTAATGCATTAGATGCATGGTTGTGCATGCACAAAAAGTACATGAGTGATATCCAGTCTCAAATGTCCACTTATGCAAATACACTTTAAAGTACCAAGTGTATTTGTACTTCACAAATTTGTACTTTACAATTTGTACATACAAAAAACCCAGTTACATTGTATTTCGAAACTCAGAGTCAGATTCTATTATCATTTGTATGGTGTAGAGAGACTTTGGGACTAACTTGAAAAGTTGTGTCTTAATCCCATGTTGCGTACTGGCTGAAAAACAGCTGTTTAAAGAGTCGGAATTAAATCATCCCTCCTACTAACCTTAATTATTTGCAAAAAGAAGATAATTAATAGTTGTGAATTTAATTCCCTCTTGCTTTATATCTTAGTACAAACTGAAGTTATGAAAAACATTTAAAAATACAATAGAAATTAGAAAGATAATAAACTTTGATTTCATCAAATAAAACCAACTACATTCTAATCAGCATGTTTGCCATTAAAGGAAAATCTCAAAAGAAAATTTCCCAGTATTTTCGTTAGAGTTTAAGATAGAATCTAAAGCCAGACATTTCAACAATTAAAATCAGAAGTTACCTGGATTGCCTCAGTTATAAGTGCAAATATACACGCACAGTTAAAAAAAGCGCTAACATATTCCCTCTTTGCCAATAATATTTATTTCATGTTAAGAATAGAATATGAATGCTTATCCACACAATCACAAGCTTTTTTTTTTATCCATACCAAATGAGAGTAGTAGGATACTTCCACATCTGTACCAAATTGAAAGATTTTAAATTTCTGCACATAGCTCTCGAAATGACAAAAACTCATTCAAAACTTCACAGCATTCCCACCATAGCAAATCTATCAAACACTTGATACTTACAAAGATCTTAGAAAGCCTGAAGGAGGAAAAATAATAATCCTCTAAATTGATGATATTCTATATTCTTTAGAAGCCAGTATTTCCTAAAGTAAACCTAAAATAATCGGGATGTGTCCTAACCAGAATTATTTTTCAGATACAAACTTTCCAAAACATGCAGAACTTTCTAGAACTTTGCAACTACTAGGAACTAGATGCACTCAATCCATTCACGATTGATCCACCTATGGTTTATAAGTTTGCATTTCAAAGAATATCTCTGAATAATAGCCCCTGTTCTCAGAAATCAATACTTCCCACTCAAAAATAACTCTGTACTGGTAAAATTTCAAGGACCTATATACACATACTTTATAGTGAATCTATTCTCTCATATTTTTCTAACAAATGAAACTTTAATGTGGGAAATTTTCAGGTAAGGAGAAGAAAAAGGGTCTTGAAATAGAACTAAGCTGTACTGAGTATCTCTTATACCAAAATATAACGCACACCTTGCCCTTCTGAATAGCACCTGAAAAAGTGCTCTTGCAACAAGCATGAAAAGCTGTGGAATAAACTGTCAAGAGAGAATAACTAAAGATCTGGAAGAAAGCGGAAAACTCGCCACGAATTTACTGAAACATATCAATAGAAATAAACAAACATCTTTTTTTCCTTGAAAAGGAAAGTTGATTTCTAGACAAGAGAAAATGTACATCTAGAACTCAATACAATGTTTGATATTGCACAACATGAGAAATTATTTTAAAATGGAGAAAATGCAAATGAGTATAATAATTACGAAAAAGGAGAATACACTATGTATAAGGAACATGGGAAAAGTCGCACTGACAGGGAAGACAATGATAAGTTGCCAAGACTAAATGAGGCTAATAGCGTTGTTCCTTTAGGCTCACTATTGAACCAACATTATTTCAAACATCATTAAAGTCTCTGGAAGAAAAAGGAGAAAAGTGCTGATGACACAAAGCTCTGAGGTAACACTAACAGACAAAAAAGTCAGGAATATCTTAATTTAGTCTGTAAGACTCTAACATAAATCAGAGAACCAAGGGAAACTCATGGAATTCAGTTATAAGCATATGATCACAGCCCTATTAATTTTACTGCAAAGGAGTACATCCATCCATCCAGTTGTCCATTGGTACGGGCTGAATCCACTGTCAAGAAACATACTTCAAATAGTAGTGTGGCTGGACATCTGGCCTCAGCCTTACTACTCAGCGAGGAGGAATTATCCACATAAAGAGAGTAAAAGACTGAAAAGACTAAGGTGTCCCCTTCTTCCTTCAAGCCAGCAGTCATTTTTTGTGCACTTTGAGATGGAGAGCCCCCATGTAACCACAACTGCCTCCTTCTCTAGACACGGGGAGCATCCCTTCCCCAGTGACCTCATCCTGTATCTTTTCTCATTCTGACACTACCTAATGATGGAAGTACCTAATGATGGAAGTACAATTTTTATCTAAAAAACCCGTATGTTTTTGTCCTGAAATAGCTGCTTACTTGTTTTAACAGTGTGTACAGATGCAAGATTAGAAACAGAAACAATAAACACGTAGATTCCTGCAACTACAAAATGTGGATGAATGATGCAGACTTTCTATACATCTTTGCCTACACTTAATATATACACTGTTTTGCTGAAGCTAGTGAACTTGTTCCTCAGTATTGCTAATGTTTCAGAGTAAATTTACAAGCTAAAAGTGGACTTAAAAACTCTAACAAGATGAAATGACTACAAAACTGTATTTATTATTTTATTATAACAAGATTCAGTTAGAAAAAGTAACGTTTTAGAAATTAAAATGCTCACCATGTAAGTGTTCCTTAAAACAGCAATTCCATTTTCAAGAAAAGATTTTGTAGTACACGAGATTACTCTGCCATGTAGAGTTTGCAGAGATCAAGAATATAAGTCTGCAATATGGCAGAGATTTTTCCCTTCAAACTAAGAAAACCAATGTAACTTATTAAATAAGGTTTTATTATTTTAACACCAAAAAAAGCACCAGTAAATGTAAGCATTCAGTCAAAAGCCAGTGTGTCTAGACTAAGGTCAAACTGAATAGAATTGATGCAAACAATTACTGTGATGGGTTGGGAGAGCAAACGCATGTAGGAATTAGGAGAGAAGGAGGGCAAATGGCAGATCTCCCCTTTAAATAGTACTACATTTTGTACATTGAACTTCAGACACTAGCCTAATCCTCATGTGTTTCTCAGAGCAGTGGTTCACACAGTCCTTACGATCCATTCCCTTTTCTGATTATACCTCAACACATACTGAGTGAGGTGATGGGAGTTCATATATCAAGCTTTTAATGAAGTAGGCCATTTCTCTCTATTCGCTATCTGCTATGACACGTTTAGAGATAGTGAAACTCAAACATAAAAGTCATGAATAGCACACTTGTTAAGGTTGGTTCATATTTGTGGAAAATGCTTTTCCAGGAATAAAGGATCATGACAGAAGGCTATTACCTTCAGAAGAGTAAGCATAACAGCATAACTTTTACTTCTTGAAATCAAGACAGAAGAGATACATAGATGGAGAGATTAATGCCTCTGTGTATAGGGAAGAGATAGGGAAGAGATCTACAAGAAAAGAAAAGACTACATATTTGAATAAGTCATCAGATAAAATCAGATGGGCATTAAACCAGGCATGATGTGTCACCATCGCATGTTTCACAGTGACAGCATATAGGATTTCAACTGCTTCAAACAGGATAGTAATTTTTGGACATGTTTAACTTCTAAACTCCTGCTTCCCTCAAAGTGAATACTACATATTATTATACAGGAGATTTAAAGCCAGGTATTATGTAAAAAAAAGAAAAAAAAAAAAAAAAAAAGGACTGGGGCAGCTTATGTATTGTATTTTTCCACTATATATTTGAGCTATAGTTCCTTTCAAGTGTCAGATCCAAATTCCTCATCCTTATTAAAGGCCACATACTCTCTAAGTAATTCAGTTGCTTGAGTATTTCATTCAAATTAGCTTTGTAGTTTGGAGGCATCGTATCATATAACAGAAATTATTATTATTACAATATAACATACTTATATAATTATATATAAATTACATGTTTTATATATAATGTAATCATTATATAAGATATATGTATATATAGTCCACAGAGAGAGTATACTGTATTATGTATGTGGATGGATTGTGCAGAACTGCACTATGGATAAAACAGCAGTCTCGAGCTCCACAGCAGAAGTTCACAAACTGTGAAATGAATGCAGAGTTTCTGTATACTTTTATGTTCAAATGGGAGAGCTTATAGTTTGCAGAAACAAGAATATATGTATTTTCTATGTTTTAAAAGGAAGTCAGCACAACCCTCAGTAAATCAGTACCTTTATGAAGTAGTAGTAATATAGATGTTCTGGGACACTCTGCCCCAAGGAAACAGCTATAAAACAATTGCCATCCTCATGTTCCCACATGAAATATCTTAAGTTTCAAAAAAGATACGTACCACTGTAGAGTTTTATCATGTCTGCTGTGAGAAATCTCTTTATTATCAGATATGCAGTGCCAGGCTCTGGTAGAGAACTCCAGTGAAGAACTTGTTCTAGTACATTCTCTGTATAATGCAGAGGACGTTCTGAAAAATGCCGGGGAAAAAAAACAACAATGCTGAAACAAAAAAATAACCCCAAGATTGGAGGCCTTTAGAAGTTACACATGCCTATACACAACACTGTCTCATTCACTTTGAGCTACAGAAGAAAAATGCTGCTTTCAAAATATGACAATTAGGCACTTCATCGACTTTCTGCAGCAACACCTTTGCTGGCAGGGTCTGCACAGGTAACAAATACCAAATTAAACAAGCAATAATCAAACGTTCATTGATTCTTTTGTATTTAGTTATGAATATTTTCTTATGTAAAAACACTAAAACATTGCTTTCAAACTAAATACAAAAGTTAGGAACCGGGCATACCTAAATATGATCAAACAGACCTGAGACCTGCAGCTATACTGGGCCTCATTGGCCTAGGCTCAATACAAAATGAATCATCATAGCTACCAATTCTCTGCAGCCAAAACCCAAAGAATTTGGAGCAGTTACAGTGAAAAAAAAAAAAAAAATTTGCAAGATTATATTGTCTGTTAATGATCAAAGCAGACTGAGACAGACTCTTGGTTTCATTACCTTCCTTTTACTAGAAGGGAAAAGCATGTGGTCTTACTAGGTCTTCTCCCTGTTGCTGTGGCTGAGGAATTTCCAGACTTGCACTTTTATATTCCAACCTCATACAAAGAGTGCAGCAAGATTAAAATACCAATAGATGAAGGAAGGCATGACTAGACTGTATGCGTGCGCTTCAACACTTCAGTTGCTTAAACATACCTTTGTTGATAGATAGGTATCATCCATCCTAAAACAGCTCTGAGACCCTTTCACAGGATTGAAAAAACTGCAGTGATAAGAAAGTCCAGCCCGTACTCCATACAAACCCCAGTTCATATACCAAATGAAAGTAGGGAAGACCTTGCAAATAGTCCCTAAATCTTCATTACCAGATCCAGCAGAAATCTGAGTATGACATGTACTGCAACACAGCCAGAGGTATGATACAAGGCAACACTGATGTGGATGGAGGAACACTGTACAGTTCCCCCTCTATGAATCCACGCACACCTCTGAAGGCTTTCACTTGCTCAGCAGTAGGCACCTACTATAATTCATGAGAGCACAAAAACCTTAATGATGGCTTTGCAGGCTACAACTTAGAGCAGTGGATCCAAGTGTCATTTTATCTCCAAAGACAGACTTTTCCAAAAGTTCTGAGTTCCCACTCGCATACCACCTTATGTGGGTCAGGCCTTGAGAACAGCTGGGTACAGCTCCTGTCACACCTGTGTGACACCATCATGTTGGGTCAGGCACGCTAGTCCTGTATCTCAAGTACTGAGGGGAAAAGTATGCCGGCATAATCTCGTTTTTCATTTCTGCTAAGGTAGATGAATATGAAATGTCAACAGCTGTTTTGGGACTGTCCACCACTACCCTCCAGCAGAACATATTTTCCTGAACACCAGAGCTCCAGAAAGCAGCAGCCAAAAATAACACACTTAAGTGACAGAAAAAACTACCGCTGTTTTGGGATGCAAAAAACCTACCTTACCTGTAGACTTGTTATACCACTTATATAAAGATTTTATTATTCAGACATGACAACAAAGCAGCCTAACAAAAATACTATTCTGTAGACAGCAGCTCAATCCCTACTTTATAACACCATTTCTTCTGGCCCTTTTGTTTTAAATGGTCAAACTTATAAAATTTCTTTTCAGCTTTGGGAAAACTGTGGACACTGATGTGACAAAGTTAAAATAACTTGTTGCCTTTGTACCAGACAGAAAAATCTATTTTAAGGAGAACTTTACAAATCTAAGGCAGGAAACACTGGCAAATCACCACATCTTCCTAGAACACCAGCACTCCCAGAGTAAATACCTACTGTTTTATTTATAGTCACATATAAGACCATCTGTCATCACGGATTACATGGTACATAAATCATGATGCTGAAATGTATTAGCTATTTTACTGGCAACACACCTCGTTTACCAACTATCTATCAAGCACAAATTACTGAAAAAATTATACACCCTATTTTGTAAAAGCATATGGTATGGAAGGTTCTGCATTAGGTTAGATAAAATTATCAATTATTTCAACTTTTCTATATGCAAATAATTTAGCTGATTTTTAATATTGCAATTTTAGTATTTTGAACAGCAAGCAGTCAACACATACTTCCAATTACCCTTTTACTTAGGTCATCATATGCTGGTAAATATCCAAAACCAGTCATTTTCACCTTAAACAACACTAACTATCAGGAGAAAATTACTTTTTAGAAAACGTAAGATTCTAATTTTCTTGATTTCTCAGGGTTTGTTTTGAGGGCAGTATATCTTAAAAAGTAAAATAACTCTTATAAAACTTCAGGACGAAGTGTAACAAACTGAATACCACCATGCACTGGACAGGTACCAGGCCATGGCAAGAACACAAGCAGAAAATTAATTTCTGTCAGAAAGACATTGTGATCATTAATGTACATTTGAAACAAATACACAAACTTTGTTTCTGTCATGACATGTCAGAATCTCAACTTATTTGTAAATGCCTTAGATTATGTAATGTTCAATGCGTTTGTTAAATTATGCTAGTAAGATCGACTTGCAGCAGCAAAGACTCAAGGGGATTTTTAGTTCTTTAGTGTCACATTTGGACCAAAGACTGCACAGGATTTTTCCTCTGTTATTTTCTCTGGATTTCAGCCTTTTGAAAATCTGCTAGATTCAGCCATAGCACCACAGGAGTCTTCCTGATTAAGCACCTCTTACTACATGCATTATTTTTATTTTTCAACATTATTAATTCAGTTCGCCTGTTCTGATGCACAGATTCTTCCACGAAGGGGTCCACGAAGCAGACTCTCCACAGTCTCTACTGATTGGAGCCAGGTGCTGAATTAGGACTTTATTTAGTTTGCTTTTTGCTTGTCTATTTTGGTTTTAAAACACTGGTATCCCACTTCGACTTTGCATTGTAAACTCTTGTTTCAATGGGATACACTCTAATCCCTTGCCAATATTTATTGTCATATATAGGGCCTGTAGTGTCTCACTCTAAGCTTAATTTTACTGATCCTCCATAGACATTAGCCCAGACAACATTTCTAGCCCACACTAAAATACTAGTTGCTGCACACAAATACCTCAAGAAGCTGCTGTGGGGTCTATCTTTTGTATTTACTTTTATGTTCTCTTGGCCATATCTAGTTTAGTTTTCATTTGCCTGCAAGTATTATATATACAGTTTAAGAAAATAAAATTCCCTCTTCAGATTTTTCCATTACTCAGTCAAAAGAAATAGGATTTCTAGAGTACTTGTAAAAGTTATCAGGACTCTTCTAAAGATACTAGATGCTAGCATTCTTTGTCAGTTGACACTCGCATCTATGAATCTGGAAATGAACTCTATGTTACAACCCTACACAGCATCACCACAAGACTGCAAGATGCAAACAGGGATCAGTATCATTTATTTTAAGTCGAAAGGGAGAATGCAATTCCATTCTCGTTATTGATACCGAAAAGGTCAAGACTGAGTATATCAGAAATACTAGTAAATCTAAAGAGATTACTGTAAGCACATCTGAAAATCAAGTACAACAAAGCTATTTGTGCTGGTTTTGGCTGGAGTAGAGTTAATTTTCTTCATAGTAGCTAGTATGAGACTATGTTTTGGATTTGTGCTGATTTTGTTATTGCTGAGCAGCAATTACACAGAGTCAAGGCCTTTTCTGCTTCTCACCCCACCACACCAGCGAGTAGGCTGGGGGTGCACAAGAAGTTGGGAGGGGACACAGCCAGGACAGCTGACCCCAACTGACCAAAGGGCTCTTCCATACCATATGACATCATGCTCAGCACATAAAGCTGGGGGAAGAAGCAAGGGGGATGTTCAGAGTAATGGCATTTTGTCTTCCCAAGTAACCATTACGCGTGATGGAGCCCTGCTTTCCTGGAGATGGCTGAACACCTGCCTGCCCATGGGAAGGAGTGAATGAATTCCTTGCTTTGCTTTGCATATGTGCATGGTTTTTGCTTTCCCTATTAAACTGTCTTTATCTCAACCCACAAGTTTTCTCTCTTTTACTCTTCTGATTCTCTCCCCCATCCCACCGGGGTGGAGTGAGCGAGCGGCTGTGTGGGGATTAGTTGCTGGCTGGCATTAAACCATGACACTATTCAAACAATCTTGGAACATTTAGTAATCTTAGTTTTCTCAATTTTTTGTAGTTTTTTTCTTAACTTGAAAATAGGTACCTTCACTACAGAAATAAACTAGTCCACAGTCCACTTCTGTAACACAAAAATAATAAGAGCAGCAACTTACTACGAAGTACAACTAGACATTGCTTTTTACTAAAAGCAATTTTAGAGGGAATTTTATTTCTGTCCCCCAGGTATTCTTCAAAAATCAGATTACATTAGTGAGTATTCATTGAAATACAATGTTTTAATTAAATAAAATCTCTATTACTTTATGTTAAGTATCTCTAATAATAAAGTGCAAGCTCCAGCATGCATAAAGCACTCCCAATGTTAAAACCTCTTTACAGTTCATGAATATTGTGACCGTGTGACATTTGCTCCTGCTGGCAGCAAAACCATATTTAAAACAAATTTTTCAAGATTCTGCTAGATACACCATAATGCCACTTGCCATAAACACAGGACTACACAACTTTATGCCTCCTTTTTCATCTACACACATACAATAATTGACTAAATAATAAAAAAGATCCTTTCCCCCAAGTCTTACATGTATTTTCTCATTTCATTTTCTGAAAAACATTATTTCTTATAAAATCAACTGCTGACATTCTAATGAAAATAAGTTTCTTCTTTGAGACTTATTGGGAAGGCCTACTTTTCTATAGCTGATGACTAATGAACTGCAAAGCAGAGTAATATAAAGAATATTTTTTCAGCCCCCAATTTATAAGCATTTTAAAACAATTCATCACATTATTTCTGGCAAAGTGTAGAAAGAAATCATGTAGCTGTCACAGTAACCAAATGTAAAACAATGGCATGAAGGTTAATTTTTGTTTTCTTTCTATAAACTTTTTTGTAACTCCTTAACTAAGCTTTTGATTATGTTAAGTATTGAAAAATAAAAACAATAAAATCTGATGAACACACATAAATTTAAGTGTCACTAACCTAGTTCTCCATTTTCAAGTACTTCAAAAGCAGCCCAGATATCATCTTTGTTGGGAATAATGTTTTTGATTCCTAAAACATCATTAGTTAATTCTTCTGCTTCCATCAAAGGTGATACCTGTAATACAAATTGAAGCAGTTTATAATATATTACAAATCCCGATTTCTGATTTCTGTTTTCAAAATCTTCTTCCCTGCAATTGACTTGGGGGGGGGGGGGGGGGGGGAGGGAAGGCAGCAGATATACAGAGTTGGAAACACATAAATTATTTATCAGACTCCAGCATTATTTCCTTACTTTGTTCCACAAAATCGTAGTTATAATTTTTAGCTGACTGATAACTTGGTAACTTGAAATTCCTTTTCTCTACCCTTGAAAAATTAGGGGGCGGGGGGGGGAAAGCCTTGATACGTTTTCTTGGGTATGGGAAGGTAAATATTACCGAAGTACCATTTTATCATCTTAGCAATACATATTCCCATTTTTATTCCTATTTTAAAAAGCATGTCTTATGTGTATGTATGTGTGCATCTCTGTATACCACATATATGTACAAACACAAGCGTTTGAGAGTCATATGGTGAACAGAACAAAAAGGAAACAGAAACAGAGAGGTATAACTTTAAAAAAAAAAAGGCATTGCCATAAATTTTCTACTTCCTTCTTAACAATATTTGTCCTTTGTCATTATAGAAATTAAATTTTTTTCCTCAGCATCCAAACAATAGAGGACTACTACATGGAGATGAGTGTATTTAAAATACACTATCAGATATAAGGCTGAAATATCTCAATCATAGTTAAGTAACAAGCTTTGGTTTCTTAGCACTCAAGGAAAGCAGATAGCCACTGGCAAAAAGAAAAATCAGGAGGAAGGTCATTTAAATAGCCTTGTACTATTGAATAAAACCAGCATTCACTGTGTACTTGTTAACGTCCTTGCCTGTTGCAGCCGTAGAGCTGTGAGAATGTATACCAGTGTATACTGCAGTAAAACTAGAGGCTATCTCCCCTTTAAAATTGTATAACATTCTCCCTAAAAATGCATAATAATCAGTCTTTACAAAACCTAGACAACACAGCAAATTAAAAAAAAAAATATTTAAAAGAATAGTGATAGATATAAATTCATATTTTCATTATGTAATTATATAAAAACATGTATGAGAATAAATTTGGTATACTTCATGAGAAAGTGCTTAGTAAAAACACTGTATCACTTCTATACACTAACCCTGATTATAATACTACAGTCTGGCTCCTTTCTTTCCACGTAAACTTCAATAAGCAAGTCTCCAGCCTGGGAAACCTAAAACAAAACACAATTAAAAAAAAATTAGACTGTCTTAAAAATATTTTAAGTATCCTTTTAAATTGAGAAAGTACAATTATTATCTAGTAGATGTGCTAGAACCTACTGAACTCAAAACTTTTTTTTCACCCACTTATCTACAAAAGTAGTGCAATGTTGACTCTAATGGGAAAACCTGCACTACATTCACTTTTATTTGACTACTGTAAGGAAAAAAAAAACCCTATTCACAGATTCAGGGGGAAAATCCAAACCCTGACTTAAATCCAACAGAATCATATCAAACAAAACGAACACGCTTTACAAATATACATTCAAGAGCAGGAAAACTAGGGGAGACATGAAATAAGTGGAAATTTTAAAGTTATATTTAAGACTGCAAAGTCTAAGACATGAGTGTACCTTGGTATCTTACAGTGTCAGAACCACAACTCTGGTTTAGAGGTTAGCCAGGTTCACTTCAGAGGCAAAACAGATTAATAGAATTTAAAACCATGAAAAAAGACAGGACAGGAACTCCAAACTAAAATGAGTTAGTTAAAAATGAGAGGAAAAATTACAAATAACAGAATGTTTCAGTCATATAGCCATACGTACACATCCAGATAATCAAAATTCATTACTATGAAGACTACATTTATGATTATTAATCACAATTAAAACTTGTCATTACATAGTTAAAAAAGGAATCAAAATGAATGCTCTTGATAGCAACCTATGTTAAACATAGCTCTTCAAATTTTTTTGATAGATATCTAACCTTTATGTACAACGCTAACATGTGGAATAATTAGAGGATAAAGCAAATGTATTACATAATATATAATAGTTTAATATACTCAATACCAACAAACATAATTCAAGAATGTCTAATAATATGAAACTTACAAAGAAATTGGAAAGTCAGTAAATCCAACATTTTATGATCAAGGACAAAAATCTGATTCATGAGAAGGAATTTTTTATTTTCCTAGGTTTGCTCATCTATGGCAATAAAATTATCTTCAAGGATGAGAAATTACTTTTCTACAGTTAAAAATCTCATGTTTTGCCTGCTCTGATTCCCTTGCACTATAGTAATAAGCATCTTCAAAAGATTGTAATGCATCAAAGTACCAAAAATATTTTCTAAAACTAAAATACATGGTGATGATCAGAGCATAGGAAGAAAAAATAAGGCCGAAAACTGGACCTTTCAGGAGGTGTACCCTTTTATTAATAAGCCAATATAAAGAATTCATAATCAAATTAACATGAGGAATAACAATTTGTGTCTTAATTTTGAGAACAGTATTCATAGTGATGCTACTTATTTATATATTACTCAGAGGAAGAGGTTAAGAAAAGTAAAAAAACTGCATCATATACAGAATAAGATATGGAGAAAATGACAGAAACAGGCAAGCTTTGGGATACATTTTGACTAATTTACAGAAGCTAAAACTACATTTCTATAAAAAAATAAATGGCAGCACTCAATTTTAAAGAACATTAACATTCTGAAAAATGGTGACTTTAAAGTTAGTTTAGCCCCTGAGAACAGAAAACTAATGGAAACATTTGTGAGGAAAAACATTACAAAGCTACTTTGAAGAAAGCTGCTTAATTATAGTGGCACAGACTCAAAAAAGCTCATTTAGTTGTAAAATTTGCTTTTCAGATGATATTACAGAAGAAGGTTGGAAATAAGAATGAAGCTGACATTTGATTTCCACTGGGTTCATGTAAACAACTGTGTGGAGAGAAAATGTGATGTAAATTACAGCAGCAAACAGAAACAGCTGGCATAAGTATATGGTGGACAGAAAATGAAGAGCGGCTAATGAAGTGCCACCTGGAATGGAACTTCAGTGACATTTCAGACATGAGAACTTCCAGGCCTTCAGCA
This sequence comes from Ciconia boyciana, assembly GCF_034638445.1. Taxonomy (NCBI): domain Eukaryota; kingdom Metazoa; phylum Chordata; class Aves; order Ciconiiformes; family Ciconiidae; genus Ciconia; species Ciconia boyciana. The sequence continues at coordinate 25,255,513 of NC_132938.1, forward strand.
GAAATTTGGTTCAGTTGTTCTTCTCTGAATACTCTGCATCACCAGCCTGGAAATAATTCTACTACAGCAACCTATATACTTGAATGTATTAAGTATCCATATCAATGATTTTCCCACAAATATGCACACATTTTGATGCAATAATGTCAGATTAAATGAAAAGGATTCTTACACACAATTCTTCATTGTAGCTGCTTGAGGCCTAAGTTGCCAATCACCCATGCTGTTACATCACTCGGTCTGCACCACGTCATCAGTTTTAGCAGTAGCGGGAAGCCCATCCAAAAAAAGTTGCCAAAGAGCTACCTCTCCTGCATGAGCCTGAAGTCCAATCTCCATGCCACATGGTCTGCATACGCAAGACTTGCATATGCATGGTCCTGCAAACTGCTTACAGGCTGAATGATGGTAGCTACTAACGGAGGAAGTAGAGCAGCTGAAAATGTTTCAGCATACCCCTTTCTTTCACTGAAATAATGAAAGATATCAACTTAAAGCTATACCATTCCAACTAACCACTGTTTCTATTCTGAAAATGTTTATTCTATTTCATGTCTGTAGTGGCAAATATAGCTCATGACAATAGGCTGGGGTCTGGCTATTCTTTATATAGTGTTAATGAAAGCATCAAATGCTAAGTTGAACTTAACAGCAGCAGTTTAAAAAGTTTATACAGCCAAGCCTGGTAAAATACAAAGCATAGGCATCCATATAATCTAGTCTTCCAAAATTATGAGTAATATGCACTTTATATTTATAACTTCTGTCATGAGTATAAAGTATAACAAAAGACGAAGGTCAATCTTTTTCAAAAGCACTTAGTGTTAGGCCAGGTCTGGCTCTAATGTATTCCCCCAGCAAAACCTACTGACAATACCATGCATAGTTAGGGAAATGTTGAATTCTTCCAGAGGAAAAGTTTTATATAAATCTCAAAACATCCTTGTAACCACCTAGAATAAGCTTCTGTAATCAGTGGGCTTCAGGCAGTAAATACTTTGAAATAATAGCAAGTGCACCATCTTTGATCAGAATTACTCCCTTGTGCATTGAAGTGGCCCCAGGCATTAGACATCCATGCATTTCACATGTTATGTGAAACACTAAATTGAAAACAGTGTTTAAATTGAAACACTAGTTACATTAATCATGTCTGCTACAGAAAAATTGGCAACTGGCATAAAATGTTCCACAGCTTAATTCAGAGGGGAAAAATGTTCATAGTCACAATCAAATTGCCACAAATGACAGTCAGACTCTTGAGGACTCCATTCCTCAGTTGTTACATTCAATGGGTAATAGGCTGACACAACGGAGAGCATGCAGTCCCTAACCTTAAGAGCAGTTCAAACTTCAATTTATCAACCATTAAAAGGCAGAAGTTTTGTTCCAGTGTCCATTGCTTGTTTAGAAGGCTAAAAAGAAAAAGGCTGTTATCTCTGGGGCAAGTGCTCCCAAACAACTAAGGTCTCCTGAGTTCATATTTGCTAGCTTGACTTCTGGTGGCTCTTTTTTCCAGGAAATGCCATACAGACTAAAGATACCAATGATTTGGTAAGATCCAAAACCATTTTCCAACTCAAACTCAGCATTTCATGATGTCTCCAGATACAATATTGACAAAGATTAATTAATAAAATCCAGCAGCTCAGTTACTATTTACCTCATAACAGGTTGTGAAAACATGTACTGAATATTAAGAATCCATGTTTTCCAAGTAGGAATCTGGACTTACTTCAGATACACAATGTTAAAATGCCCCAGTGACCGAGTTTGTTCTAAGAATTTTGCATTACTTATTTTCTGTATAGGGAGAAGAACATCAACCACAGCTTTAAGTTGAGATCATTGTCCTATTTGGGAAACAGGGGAGTTGATCATTCTGTATACTATTTTCCGGTTTACGCCATTCAAGTCTATATTAAAGAATAAAGCCATAAAACAATGTACACCATTTATAGCGCACATCCATTTTGCCCACACAATACAAATAATATAGCATAAAATATCTGATTAGGTCTTAATAGTAAAATGTTTCTAGAAGAGAGTGAAAAAGGCAGTACTTTACTATAATAATTTGTCATTAATAATCAATTTTTCTGTCTCCTTTTCACATTGAGATTTTCTAGCATACAGCATTTCTGATATCTTTTTCCTTTGTTTATGTAACAGTTCATATGGAAATCCAAAGTGTTTGGTCACATAAGGTCTTGAGCAATGCAAAAAGAGGCTAAACAGATCTTTCTGTGTTTAATTTTGCAATAGCAATCCTCAAAACAATCACTTATGTACATGGGTATCCAACGAATTAGCCTTTTCTATTAAAACATTCTTGGTACCTAAAGTTTCTTTTCTTACTTAAGACTGGTGCCACCTTGGTAAAGCCGAGAAGCTCATCCATCTAACCACTAAACTCATCCAGGATACACTCTGAATGAGCCCACTGCCAAACCCAATGATTTGAATTCATACTTCCAAGGCAGTGCCATAATAGACGGGCTCGAATTTATTCCAGGTGATTGTAAAGTTGTGGAAGGATTGTGAAGGGTTGGAATTTGACACAAAGGAAATAATACACTCCACTGCATCTAATAAAGCTGTACCACACTGTAACCACAGATATTCAAGAGAAGGAAAAATGCATTCATGTCAGCCATTTCCTTGCACAAGGAAGTATTTAGCCTCCTCATTCCTCATCTGCATATTAAAATGGAAGAAAATGTTCAAGTTCTCCTTTAGAAAGTACCTTATCTTAAGACAGTGGTTTGGGTCTGTGAATCAGTATCTGACACACACATGTTGAGGCACATAAGAAAAGGAGAATTTAAGAGGCTCCTTCCTTCAGCATCGCAGCTACGGGCTAGGTCAGAAGGCTTCCTATGCAGCATGCTGACCGTTAAGACTGCAAGTCTCCCTACCCATTTCACAAGTAACTGAAGTGCTTAATCTGGGACAGAACAGTACTACTGGCATCCAGGAGCCTTGCACTAAATTCTTGAAATTGAAATACTGCTTCTTACATGACACAATGCCTGAGATCATGCCACCAGCAACCAAACAGCATGGGCCTGGAAAGAACCAGGGCACACTCTGGTCAGGGCTCTGAGCAACTGGGGTCCCAAGATCCCAGAGCGAGCCAGGGAGTGCTTCTGCACCTCAGGTAAGGTTAGCCCTCATGCACCTAAGGCCTCTGGAGTTTCAGAACTATGTGGGATGCAAACACAAGACCTCCTGCTGGGGGGGGGAGCAATGCTGAGATGGAAGTCATAGCTGTGATACAGTAACTTACTCTAGAAATTGTCTGAGAAAGCACTTAATGAATACAGCAAAAATTCACAGATAAACCCAGGTGATAACATGATTCAGTGAAATTTAATATCGGTGACATGTCGTATCTAGGAGACTCAGTAGGCAGACTTCATAGTCCAGCTGAGACTCTCTCATACATCATATCTAAGTATTTAGCACTTATTTACCACATTCTTTGGAGAACTTTTTTTCCCATGGGATGAAAAAAATAGATTTTCAAATGCATACATTTAAATACAATTCCTAATGCATTTCTTTTTAGCCCTTTCTCTCCCTTTAAACTGAAGTAGGAAGTGTAATTTTCTTCTATTTTGTAAGTTCTATTTGTACAAGCGTTCTCTCCCAAACTAAAAGTAGTAATTTCTAGCAATGTGTTAAGAATGAACGAGAACAAATTTGACAGTTGCATACCACCTAATAAAATAAGAAGCCCTTTCACTGCTGCCTTCCAAATTTTAAGTACAATAAAGCACTGTAAATTATCTCTTTCTATTTCTGAGGCCTGGATGGATGAGCAAAGAGCTCCTGACTGAATTCAGACAAAACGAACAAAGTGTATAAGAGATGGAAGCAGGGGCAGGTGACCCAAGAAAAGCACAGAGCTACTGTCCCATTGTGCAGGGACGAGGTTAGAAAAAACAAGGCTGACCCCAAGTTGAGACTTGCAAGGTATGTGAAGGGCAACAGGAAAGGATTCTACAAGTACTAGAGGGAAGGTCTGGAGCAAGGAAGATTACCCTCAGTGGAGGAGAACCAGGTTAAGGAGCACTTAAAGAAACTAGATGTACGCAAGTCCATGCGGCCTGACAAGGAGGACCCACGAATGCTGAGGAATCTCACTGATGTCACTGTAAAGTCACTCTCAATTATCTTTGAAGAGTCATGACAGCTGGGAGATGTTTCCAAAGACTGGAAGAGCACAAGTATCAATCCCATCTTCAAGAAGGGCAAGAAGGAAGATTTGGGGAGCTACAGGCTGGTCAACCTCACCTCAGTCCCTGGGAAGGTGACGGAGAAAATCCTCCTGGAAAGTGTTTCCAAACATGAATGAGAACAAGGTGATTGGGATTAGTTAGGAAGTGGTCACGGAACCAAGACTGTCAGAGTTCAAGGAGCATCTGGACAACACTCTTAGTCACATGGTTTAGTTTTAGGTAGTCCTGCAAGGAGCAGGGAGTTGAACTCCATGATCCTTATGGGTCCATTCCAATTTGAGATATTCTATGATTCTATGATAATTCTGTGATGAGGTAGCAGATTTTGTTTCATTTTTAAGGTTAAAGTGGTATTACTATTTTTTGTAGAGAATTTAAAGCTTAGCCATGTGTGTTATGAGAATCAAGCCAGAGTCTATTAACACAGTAGGTGTAACCATAAATTCAGAAAGCTGATTATTAATGCTAGAGACTTTGCTGAGAGCAAAATAAGAACAGTTAAAACCCTGGTTCAATCTTTCTATAACTCCGCCGCCCAACAACCTGGAGAGTCCCAGGGAAACCAGTCCAAACAGGCCCAATTATTCATGAAGGTTCCAATTTGATTATAAAGTTTAAAATTTGGAAGACTGGCTTTTCAGGTGCTGGAAGGTTTTTAATAAAAATCTTACCAATTTTAGAAAGCCTAGACTTTTATTTTAAAAAAACAAAAGCAAGTCTCTCTCTTTTTCTTCAACAAGCAGCCTTTCAAATACAACACACCTCATAAAGGTGATTTCACAGTGGTATCCAGGTGGAAAAGTACAGAACAAGCCTACTTTATTTGGGTCTTCTCTATATTCCTCACAGCTTCAGTTTTAGACAAACCTACCTAACCAGCAGTTGCTACTATATTATTCAATCCATCAACGGTCTTTCAGTTTCCTTTCTACTTTTTTTCTCCCTATCTAATCAAAACGTCTCCACTATCTCTTTCTCTACTCATGAAACTCCTCTCATATCTCAATATGAGATAAAAATAAGACTCCAGATAGCAATTCACAGAACATGGAAGTTCAACGTGCATTTGCAAGACCTTGTCTTCTTAATGATGGCTTACAAGGTACCACAAAACTGTTGCTGGAAGGGGGAAGGCAGCCAACACACAAAGCATTATAGATTTTTTTGCTAGCTTTCTGTTAGTTTCTAAAGCCCTATAAGCTCCAAAATCATTGAAAGCTTCTCCTCCACTACTTTATATTTCTGAAAAAGCTTTTAAGCTCCCTACATTTTCTTTTACCTCTCTTAATTCAACAACCTTGGTAGTGTTATGAAACTTACCAATTTTAATTTTTGCTTTAATTAGGACTGTACACAAATACCATTCAGACAGTGAAACATGCTATCACTTCACTGTTTCTTATCACTCTGAAGTTATTCAAAAGTTGTTACAGGTAAGACTGGAACTCAAGATGATAATAAGTGGCATAAGATGTCCCATTTTCTTATATCGTATCACTAAGTTCAGTTTTACTGTTAGTATGTGTCTGAAGCTTCCTCAAATAATATTTGTGCTTTGGGGTTGGTCACAAAACAGGATGCAGCTAAAGATTCAGATGCTTTAAACTGAAAGGGATGGTGAAACTCTAATGAAGAGAGACCATGTATACCCAAAGCTCATGAAATAATAAAAGTATTAATATACACTTGAAGGTATTTAATATGCGTGTTTAAAATTAAGAAAAGACAGGTCATCACTTTCACACTTGCAAATGTTGACCATTTCCTCCTAGTACAATTGATGAAGCACAGTAAAAGCATGTAACAATCTGTAAGTCATCCCAGTGCTCAGGCCAGAACATAATTCCACAGTATGCTTCACACAGAACTGTTTTGCTTTATCAGTTTATGCCTCCTCTTTTGTTTCATTTTATTTCCCTCAGCTCCGTAGTTAACACTGGTCACTATACAAACTTAGAAATTTATATTTAAATCTAGGTATTAAAACCTGTAAACAACAGAATAGTCTTTGTTAAAATTGTTTTCATACCAGTTGATATTTGCCACTTACCTGAGTGTCTTTCCACCTGGTAATAAAGCTGTTCTCTATATCCATTTGTTTGACCTGGTCTTCATTTATCTATTTAAAATGGATCATTTTTGATCAATTAATAAGTATAAGGGAGCTAGTATAAAAATCACAACATAAACTAGCAAACACCAATTTAATATAATAAACTAAGATAAATACAAATAGAAATATAGAGGAATGCTTACATTTAACAATACTAAATAATAAATAACAATAACTGATATAGAGGAATGCTTACATTTAACAATAGTAAATAATAAATAAAAAAACTGGTCATCATGTTCTTATAGAAGCAGCTACGCAAAATATTCTATCAGTCAGAAACAGCACTTCCATTGACGGGATTCGTTACTATAAATTTTACCAAATACATACTAGAAGAGCGAGGAGTCCATGAAAAACTGCCAAACAATGTTACAGTGGTACAGTAAACTCTAAACCAAAATGGCTAATACGAATTGCTGCTAGTAGTATCTTTTCTATCCAGTTGGATTTAATGTTCTTTCTAGGCTAAGGAACCAAACTCTTTCTCTAAAGCCTTTATTGTAACCACAGCTCAGAGACTAAGAACACAGAATTCTTCCATGCTTCAGTTCTGATCAGGCCCATAACATTTGAATACAAGTATTATATTTAATAGTCATAATGTTAAAATTTTCTTGAAATTGGTATGCTGGTGTCAGCAAGAAGGATGCGCACCATTTTGGGAAACAGTAGCTCACAGCAATCCTATAAATATAGTCTTTCCTACACAGGCTAAGCTAGCTGGGAAATAAAATTTAAAGCAGACCAAGAACAATGTCCACTGAATTAGAGTTCAAAAGCCCCGCAAATCCTCAGACAGTGTAACTAATAGCAAGATCATATTTATGAAGATTTCTATATTTTAGCATGTCTAACAGCTGAACAATTAGGGCACTTTTATATGAAGATACCTACATCAAAAAGTTGCACATAATTTTTAATTAGATCTTCAATTACATTGACTTCTTCACTAGTTTGGCCTTTAGTTTGGAATAAGCATGAGGAAAACACCATGGCTAGATTGTGAGGGTTCATATGATTGATTTCAGAACACTTCTGCACCCTGTTGAAGGAAAAATAAACATATTTAGGAGGTTTCATTGTTCCTTTAATTGTCTGAGGCTCCTCTACAGATTATGCAGTGCATTTCAAAAAGAATAACATTAAATGCAATGAAAAAAATCTAGTATTATTTATTCTTTTTTATATTTATTTCTTTATATACTTTATCTCACATCTCATTACAGAAATGAAAACTTATACTTTCTATCTGCATCTCAAGTGATATCAAAATTATTTAGAATAGAATAAAAATAGAATAGTTCAGTTGGAAGGGACCTACAACGATCACCTAGTCCAACTGCCTGACCAATTCAGGGCTGACCAAAAGTTAAAGCATGCTGTTAAGGGCATTGTCCAAATGCCTCTTAAACACTGACAGGTTTGGGACATTGACCACCTCTCTAGGAAGCCCGTTCCAGTATTTGGCCACCCTCTCGGTAAAGAAGTGTCTCCTAATATCAAATCTGAACCTCCCCAGAAGCAGCTTTGAACCGTTCCCACGCATCCTGTTACTGGATACCAGGGAAAAGAGATCACCACCTCCCTCTCCACTTCCCCTCCTCAGGAAGCTGTAGAGAGCAATGAGGTCGCCTCTCAGCCTCCTTTTCTCCAAACTTGACAAGCCCGAAGTCCTCAGCCACTCCCCACAGGACATTCCTTCCAGCCCTTTCACCAGCTTTGTTGTCCTCCTCTGGACGCATTCAAGGACCTTCACATCCTTCTTAAATTGTGGGGCCAAGAACTGCACACAGTACTCAAGGTGAGGCCACACCAATGCTAAATACAGCTTTGCTATATTATGTTATGTAAGTATATCCTTACAAACTTATGATCCAAGATCAAACAAAATGTGGAAAGAAAAGAGATCTTTCTTAGTTTCTACATTTATGGTAAAGTTTTCATATCAGTTCTGTTGTTTACATAATGTGTCCTCTTTTGGAAGCAAACACTTTACAGTATCACAGAATTTTGGCTGTTAAACACATGAATTCAAACTACTTTCAGAACAGAAATAACAGCATATTAATATATCTTAACTGGATATGCTTAGAAGCATTGTTAAACACAATATTTACTATAATCTTCATCCGAATAATGGCACCAATCAATTTAATAATCGTATAAACAGTTTTTAAAGGACATCTGCTACATACCTGGCTATGTAATGTAATTTCTAAACACAATATCTTGTAAAGAAAAGGTTCTACACATTCCCTACCCACTACAATTTACCAGGAATATGATTTGACTTGTTCAATAGATAATATAATATAATATGAGACCATTACTATTTAACCATGACAGTGCAGAATCATCCAAGTCACACATTTTTTATACATTTGCTGCTGCTGCTTTGATCTAGGAATAAGACATGACCTTTGCTGCTTAAACAAGTTTAAGTTTTGGATATTCTCTACTGCTACCTCAGTTGCAAAATGAAGCGCTGATGAAAAACAGAAAGGGTAGCTAATTCTCAAACTTATTATGTACAACACAGATTGTGGAGAAGGACATTTTCCCCGAAAAAATCTTTTAATTTCAAGAACCATTTGCAACAATCTTCTGGAAGACTAGCAGACTGGGGTAAAATGAATTCGTATAAAGAAAATACATCAAAAATTACCCTACTTGGACACATACACTGGCAGCCCTATCTCACTGTAAGACTGTTCCATCCCATTGATATTTATAGATACCTACTGCTAAAAATACAACCAAAGAAAAAACACATTATAAATTAAAGGGAATCAAATATAATTAATCGTCACAACTAGGTAAGCCTTTGATGCTTACTAGTTAATGAAACAAGCCACATTTCATTTATGGTAGAGTTATACTGAGAACACATTACAAGAATTTCTCTGCTACAGTGCATCATTTGCATTGACCTGTAAAGATGTTCAATTAAAGCAGCCAAAGTTGCCCTATTGACTGGTGGAAGTGTCCGAATAAAAGCTTCGTACTTCCTCACACGTTCCTTTTCATTCTGTGTATCTGCCGGAAAATAATAATCATTGAGCATTAATAACAATGCACACTAAAACCCAACAACAGTTCTTATTAACTATATTAGCATCATTTAGTCATTTAAAATTACAATTTACCCAATCAACCTCCTCTTCATAAAGGCAATACTGACAATCTACTATTATCAAAGTCTACTATTGTACACTAGTTCAGGGAAACAATATCAGCAATAAAGAGGGCCAGTTCTATATTCAAGCACCATTTGCTACAGTTTAAGACTAAATCCCAGGATAGCAATTGCTATTCCTCTCAAAGGATATTTAATCTGTAGTTTGTGTGTGTACATGTGTGAGTGCATCTGCGTATGCACAAGTGCAAATGTACTTCTGAGAGTTCCCAGAGAAGAGAAAGGAAAAGACCTTTTCATCTTTTTCACTTTTATTGGAAAAGTGTCTCAAGGTCCAAAGTAGTTTAAAGATCCAAATATATAAGAATGATAAGAGGATAGCAAAGGGGAAGGGGTGGTGAATTAAGTTGTACAAAGTTACATAGCTGAACAGTGGCAGAGCCGATGACAGGAACTCCAGTCTTGGGAATTACAGTATCTGACACACAGCCACAGCTCCCTACCTTCAAGTCTGCCTCCCTGTGCTGCATAGATACTACATAGCATAATCCTGCTTGGGACATGAGCAAATTTAATGTAAATTTCATTTATTTATTTAGCTTTTTCTTCTGAGCCCCTTGTTTCTCTCAAGTTTCTGAAAAGAAAAAGCACAGAAGAACTCTTATCTCTTCCAGCTGATTGCTAGCACTCTCCACTAACTACCATACTATGTTTTGATTCCTTTGGTAATTGGAAGAACAAACAAACAAACAAAAAACAGTTTAAAGGTCTTCTACTCTATCTTCCTAAGTGTTTTAGTCTTCCCACAAGTACTTGCAGTGTCACTTAACTGTAACAGGACAAGATTCTCTGCTGTAAAGCTGAAGCAGAATTTTAGCCCCATGTACAAATCAGGAAGTTAAATCACTGTGACACCATTATGCACTTTCACAAAAGAGACAACTTAAATCTAAACTGCTACAGAAAATGATTTTTTCTGATTTCTGATGAGAGCAATCTTGTGGTAAGTGAATAAGTTCTTAATATTCTTTCCTCTATTTTTTTCAAATTGAGGTTAAAGGTCAAAAATGTGTAATATTCATACTTGAATTTCCCAAACTTCTAGTGGTTCATATTAAAGCAACCTCCATCTGTTTGAACTTAAGCAAAATCAGAGAGGAATATGCTTTTAATATCTTTAAAAAAGACAAAACTCGCCACACAGTAAATAGGGCTATATGATTTCCATGCACTAATGCAGAAATTGATGTTCTATCTTAGCTTTTCCTATGCATCTCTTATTGCTATGCGTCATCTACAATTTTATAGCACAGTTTGGGAGGGAAAGGATTTGTTTCTTGCAGTCTGTAAATACTGCAATACAGAAACAGATAGAAATATAGCTGTTTTGTAAGAACACTATAAAAATCATCACAATTTATGTAATGAGTAACTAATTAATGTATTAGTAATCTCATGGTTCTGTTTTCAACCATACAGAGATGCACATCCTCATGTATCTATCACAAGTTACAGTTTGAGTTGAAGTTACTTAAATTTTCTTTCAAATTAAATTAATATTGCTAAGGAAACAAAAAACAAGTAATAGTTGTTAAGAAGTCTACATTGTTAATATACATAACTTTGTGTGAATGTTCAGAAAAGATATCTGAAGAATTTAAGCAGCAAGACTGTCATTTAACTATCGTGTGGATGATAGCATCAACATTTTGCCAGTTTCGAACTAAATTTCTACATATGGTCAAAAGACAGAGTACACATTTTTTTCCTACTCTAACGTTTGCCTTGAATTCTACCAACAATGCTTCCATAAAATATTAATCATCACTTACCTTGGCTGATACAACTACAACACACTGCGATATTGGTCTACTGTTTACAGACACATTGTCAAGGAAACATTGCTATTTATTATTATTATAATGGTTCACTTAAAGGTAATAAAATCATCTCTGATTAACATAAGTCTATTGCAGCCAAGCTCTAAACATTTTTTCCTCACTACAATTGTTTTGCTGATTATCAAATAACATAGGTTGACATACGGCAAGTAATTAACAACCCCCTCAAATTTGATACTGAAAACGTACATACAACCTTTCCTGTATTGAGTGTTATTGAATACATTACCTAACGCAGAGATCCAGAATGGATAAAGTTCTTTAGTGAGAAGTGCATCATCTATTTGAGAAAGAAAACTTTTCAATACATCAGTCACATCTTCAAGCTGATGTTTTCCTGCTCTTAGTTTAACACTCCTTGCATCTTTTTTGAAGCTTTCCAGCAGTTCAGCCACATTGGAAGAATCACCATTCTTAAGGTAGATCTGCTTGCTACCTAAACCTAAGTTACCAAAATACAGGACAGAAAAATAAATAAATGTAAAATCGAGTATTCTTTGAAAAATTCCAAACTTCATTATATGAAAAGCATATCTGGCTGTTAAACATCATATTTCCTACTAAAAATCTCTCTGACCTTTTGCACATACTCACTTTGTTAGTAAAAATACTGCCAAGTCTGCTTACACCCAACCAGACCTCTTTGCAAAAATACACATCATAATATTAAGAAAGCCTGTGATCACAATTTCAGGAATACCTTACAGGCAATTCAAATCCCCAAATCTCTTCAGAACTTCCTAAAACAATAGTTTCAAAAGGCACAGTGAAGGAAAGAAGTTTTGATGACTGGTATTGTATTACACATAAAACACAGCTGCTTTCATGAGCAAAACTCCCACTATTTTATTACCCTACTGATGAACTCAACTTAGGACTCCATAAAGTAGTATTGTATTCATCTAACCTGAAACATTTCATTCTTAAAAGCCTCAAGATTAGTAGAAAGCATTCCTTTTTTTCTGATTTTTCTCACGTTCAGGAAGACATCAGGCAGCTACTGTTATTGTATTTTACAACTAAAAACACCAAAGCTTAAAGCCAACTTAACACAAAATTCATAGTCTAAAACACAGTCAAGACTACTTTCAATCACTGCATATGAGAGTAGCCAAAACTTTTTTTTTTTTTAAACTTGTGGAAGTTTGGCATAGATGTGCAGTCCTGTTGTTTCTCTTTGTGGAGGTGTTTCCCACATTCCCCACATTTCTTCAAAGAGAACTGTATTTTATACAAAACCCTGCTTTTCTTATGTACCTGTCAAATTAAGTACTCTGTCAAAATCTACGAAATCATGTGTTATGTTCTTGCAATTCACCTTTCCTGTAATGCCCACAAGCACTACCATTTGATACTGCCTTTGTATTGCTACTGTCAGGAACAGCTGTGGGACCCGATAGTGTCTGTCATCTGTAGACAGAACTTTTACCATGATGACACAAAAACATGTATGCATACAAGTAATGCATACAAATAATTCCTTCAGCTTTCAAATGAGTATTTTAACACCCAGTAATGCTGATCCTGAAAAAACATATTTTTCAATAAAGACCTAACTTATTTAAAAGACCTCAGGAAACTGACTTTTAATTTAGAACACACACGAGCGATTATTCTGAGTGGCGGACATAATTACCCCGCTTTAACAACATTTCAGCGCATGAAACAGTGTAAACTATACTTACAATAATTCCTATTGCTAATGGTTAAAAAAAAATTTTGCAAAAACATTTTTTTCTTGGTTTTAGGCAATAGTTGTAACCCCGACACAACTATTTACCATAATGCAGTGTTGCCATATTCAAAAGTTATTTAGTTAAACTTCAATCACTGAAATATAAATTAGGCTTTCTCATACTGACAGAGGTTACAGACACATTTATCCTGAAGACAGATTTGTACAAGGTTGATATGTGTTTAACATTTCAAAAGAAAACTGATGAATTTGCAGTAGTAAAAAGGACACAGACATCACCTGCATATGATCTAAGGCTGTGGAAAGTTATGCTGGCAAAATTTACTTAAACAAATGGTAACTGACTATACGTCCTTAGGCTATTATGCTGAAAAAACAGCAGCCTTAAGACTGAACTCAGCTCCACAGTTAATATCAGTTTCCCAGAAGATGTGCTGACCATTCCAGGCCATAGCCTTTCCTAGTTCACATAGCTTATTTTCAGGGCTGAGGTGTTCTGCACTGAGGCACTGGACCTCAAAGCTGAGCTACATCAGGCAAACAAGTCAATTTTTAAAATAGGAAGGTGTCTATAAAGGGAATGTACCAAGTTGTATTTCCCCAAACTGCCCATTCTCAGATGTGTGGCAGCGTAATTCACCACCACATCAAAGAGCGGCAAGGCTAACGAGGGGTATGGTTTTACTTTAGGTAATATATAAACTCATTCAATAAGATCTGATGGCGTGGGGGCCTAGGTATTATACAAATGATTTTAAGTTGAATAAAATCTGCTATACTTACCATACTGTGTAACAAATGCTATACAGCTGTTCACTATAATAGGAACATCATTTTTGCTGAGCTGCTGATCTTGTAACGCATTACCATCTGTACCTGCTGCTTTTTCAATTGCAGTATACCAGACCATGAAATCCAGCTTCGTATGGCCATGGATGTATAGCGTTCTGAAAAGTATAAAAATATTTTGAATGCAGAAAAGAAATATACAACTGATGTTATTTTACTATAGCAACATAGTAGATGGCCAGAAAAAATAAGAACTACTTGGAATAAGACATCAAGGCACCTTCTACCACATAAAGCTGTCGTGGTGGCCTGTTGTTACAGCACCTTTTTTTTCCAACTATATTTGTACTAGCAGTGTCACAGTAAATGAAAGATCCACAAACACTGTCACAGGCCTTTGAAAGGACCTGACCAATGTTTTAATTACTCTTCTTCAGTCCTGCTCCTACACTGTGCATTCATAAGTCCAAGTCACAGTTCAGTGGGAAAGAGAGATTTAGAGACATCTTCCAATACCGGAAAAGGCTTTCCTTCTTTTCTACTCCCCACCCCCCCCAAACTTCTGTAGAGGAGCTGAGACATATTGAACTTCCCTCTTTTACATGTATCAAAGTGATCACCCTCAGGCAATCACAGAGCTAAGGAACACATATGAAAAAACTAAGAGTTGAGGTAGAATAAGTTAATGCAACTCTTTAATTACCTGTTTATCTCAAAGCATGGCCCTGTTCTGATTTTATTATTTAAACACGCAACAATCTCCTCTGTTTACCCTTGACAGGTTACCTTCTAAGAGACAATTGAAAAGTTTAAGGGTGTATGTCCACTCATATGCATGTATGTAATAAACAATTGTTTTAAGTGTTAAAATAGCAAGCAAAGTTTTCTACATACATACTCTTTGTCTCCCACTAAAGAAATGTAAGGGATTCATTTCTTTAATGACAATTTATTTGCTAATTAGGAAAAGTTAAAATGTTCTACTGAACTTCTATGAAAATACTTTCATCAAAATATAATCAAGCATTCATTTTGATTATTTTATTTAGAAAAAAATGCAGAGCATTTCATATAATGATGGAATATTTAATTTCAATTTTTTTTATCAGCTTCTTGCAATTTTGCTTTCATAAACATTTCCATTCTAGCATTCCTGTCTCAATAGGAAGCGAGGATGCAGTCAATGTACACACACAGACCCAGGATCTGAAGTATTCTCAGGATGCACCATATAGACTTAGCCATTCAGCAGCAGAGTAGGAGACAAAAAAATAGTTCATCTTACTGAAGCCCCTTTTAAAAAAGTCTCTACTTCATGACTTTGACAGTTGTATTAACCACCACACATGCCTGGCTAGTAGAAACACTCAGCCTCTCTCTTCCATTAAGAAAAACCAATACTTTGCATAAAGCTTTCAAATTTTTACAGTAAAATGAGAGTGCCTAATTCAATTTTCTGAAGACCTGTCAGAAGGATATCCTACATGGGTGGCTCCCAACCAATGGCTTCCAAACAACACATCACCCTGACATCCTCCGGTACTGCTGTAGCCATTTACAAGAGGAAATGAAAAAGTTTGTACTGTCAGACTCTTTTCCACTCAGTGCATGTTACACTATTCCTTTAGTACTGCTCACAGATCAGCAGAGGTTAGGACTATGATTTACAAAAGATTTATGTTGCTTCCCAACACAAGAGATGCACACATATATGCATATTACCATCTTTTTATTTTCCCTGTAGAACAGCAGGATTTGCATTACGGTATTATGCGAAAGGATAAATGGAAGTCTCAACAGATTATTTTTTGTTATCTAAAGAATCATGATATGTACAGGAAGCAGCATACTGTAAAGTGAAAATATTATTACTTCTAAACAAGAAAAGGGCAACTCTGCTGTATATCAATGAATCGGCACCAGAGGAGGAGAGAGGAAATACAGTAGTGTATTGAACTTCAAAAGGTAATTTAAACTTATCTGTATTTTTTCACAGAGATATGAAAGTCTAAATCATGTGCCTCTGAATTAACTGTCATGATATATGAGTTACCTAAACTATGTGAAAAAGACCATCCTGTACTCTGTGGATCTTCCCATCTTCCCCTCAATGCATCACATTAGAAAAAACATATCAGAACTACCAAGAGATGATGCTCTCATTGTTTTCTAAAATTTGAAAAGCTGTTGAGTTAAATTCAAATTACAGAGGAAGAAGTTACTTAATAATTAACAAAGAAAATGGGATATCTCTTTAAGTAGCAGTCTTATAGCACCAACACAGTCATGAAAGAGAAGTTGCTGGTAAAAAATATAAACGTGAAAAATCTTGCTGCTATTGTGGAACCTGGATCATTCATGGAAGGCAACTAATTATTTTCCAAAAAATTAACAACTTCACCCAGTCAAAAATCTCCAGAGCAGTCACCTAAGAAAGTCAGGGAAGTCCGAGAAGCAATTTCAGCATTTACTACAACAGCATAAAAGAGAAGAAGGGAGAAAAGGAAATGAAACCAGTACCAGACATGGTTCAGAATTCAGTCAATTTACTGTGAAGTGCCTTAGAAAGCTTATCTCAAACCACAGTATTTTTGGCAGAGATAGCACACCTGGGATATATTTAAATCATAAAAACATACAACAATGTATGAGTAAGAAGTTTAAGCATTCCTTCTAATTTTAACAATTTTAGCCAAACTTAACAACATATTTTTCCTACTTGGAAACCATTTGTTGATCTCCATGAAGCTGGAAGGTGGTATGAAAAGGAAAGGGGAAATAGTTACCAGCAGAAAAGCAGAACTTTCCTCAAAACACAGCAGAAGTCTTCTACAGAATTCCATGAAGCAATAGAGACAGCTTTGCAGATCTAGCTTCTGCTTTTCATGTCAATGTCATCATCTCTTCCACACAGTTTTCAGAGACAGTGGTAATAACAAATACATGTATTTCTCACTGAACTAATTGCTACTATCAAAATATAAAGTTATATTAAATGTAAGGCTTAAGACTAAGCATATAAACACAGGCTGAAGTGTACTGATGTCCCGTGTACCACAAAACAGAGCAACTTAATGTCAAAAATACTTCTAAGCTTATAGAAGTAATCATGTTTGAAAGAATTTTTACTGTAATGTTTACAAAGATCTACCTATCATGCAGACTAACAACTACTTTGCACAGACTCTGAACCAAAATGCATTCCTCCAATATAAATTCAGTGCCTTCTACAGTATGTTTATATATGTGCTACTTCTTCCAGTTCAAAAAATTGATACAGAGCACACACTTCATGACAACTAGTTAGCAATAGTGATTACATGGTGAATAATGGCAGAGTTTTTGCTCTGTTAAGTGTGAAGCACATACAGTCCAAACCCAAGAAATTAATAATTTAAGTACTCAAACAAACAAGACGACCCACCAACATAGGTTTCTGCCTTAGTGAATTGAGGCAATTGAATTGCCACAAATGACTGCAGCAGTCCAAGATCACCAAGTCTCAACATCAAGGAAGCTACTGTTAGCTTTTCAACTTTATCGTGGACTGCCACCACATCCTTCTGCACCAGTAGTCAGGCAAACAACATACATGAGCACACTTCATCCACAACAGTGCAAAGGCTTCTCTTTAACCCATCTTGCAAAGTCCACTAGCTTTAGCTATGTCTGTATGCTTTGCTGCATAACTCTGCATTGGGAAAGCAGTGATACTAAGTGATTCTGCGTAAGGATTGTGGGGATGAAGGGTGAGAAACAGACGTCAGCACAACCCAGTGCCCTCCAGCAATTTTCAAGTGATTCTAATAATCTACATGTCTGAAAACAGAAGTACTAAAAAGGTACGCATTGCTATGAAATTATATAGGAATAATCAAATTGCGATTAAAGCATGGGAATTCCACTAATAATTACAGATATATAACAAAAGTCAGCAATATTTCTTCAAACAATACTAAGGGCCTCACATCCAGCACATCATACTGGAAGCACGAGTCCTTTCACTCATCTCAGTCTTATGTTTAGATTATTTCTGGATTCTAGAATTTTGTGCTCATAACTGCATTTTACAAGAAATCTTACTGCTATCATCAAAGGGTTAAGAAGAAAGCATTGTAATTAATGAACCATCAGCATAAAGAAATTGTGCCAGTATGTAGGGAAGGTTTATTATCTATAATAAGAAAGAGCTAACTACAAGAGAAGCGTAACAGGGAAAAAAAAAGAGCACATCTGGATTACAGCATGGTCTGAAAACATTCACAAACACCTAAGAGAGAGCTTAAATGATTACAGGGAAAAAAAAGAAGAAACATTTGAAAATAAATTATCTGCACAACTGTTTTTCCTTAAAGTATGGCATTAGAGAATTTGCATTAGATTTTATATACAAAAGATATATTTAAAAATTACTTTCCTCTCTTCAGTGTACAGATCCCTCTGTTGACCTCTGTTAAACTACACAGGAGTAGCTTCTTCACCTATCCACTATGCAACTTCTGTTTGGATGGCAACAAGAGACCAAGTATCACCAGTTACTTCAGGAATTTTACAAATAGATAGGACAGATCGAGGGGAAAAAAACCCAAACTGAATATGGAGCAAACCAGAAGACATCTCTATGTGACAGAGGGAAGTGTCAGCCACAGAAATCTGGAAAATCGTTTGCCACTTCTAGCAAGAAGTCAAGAAGCATTTTAACTATGAAAGCAGAACATAGGATGAGGCAAATGACCATCTGATTATGGCATAAGAAAACAGTGTAGTGAGAAGTCAGGATTTCCAGCTGGGTTGGAGAAAAAGGTGCATGATACATGTAATGTTTGATCTTCCCTAATTAATCAACCCAATGACTGACACTTGAAAAAAGGCATAAGTATTTGTAAGTAATGGGAAGTTAGTTTGAAGTCAGTAACAAAAAAAAAACAAAAGGAAGAACAGTATGAGCTTCAGTAAGAAAATACTCAAGGTATTTTCATCGTTTCTTCTAATAAAATTTAGCAAGATGTTGTAACACATCAACCACATGTATTTCTTTATGCAAAAAAGGGTGGGGTGTTTTTTTGTTTTGTTTTTGGGGTTTTTTGTGGGTTTTGGCGTTTTGGTTTTTTTTCCCCAAAAACTTTTCTTAATTCTGGAAGAATCTTAATCATTTCGTTTCATTCTTGACATACTGGTTTTTGGGATTTTATAATTTATCCTGCATTTAAGTGACTAACAAATTAACATGAAAGTTGTCAAAAGATCAGTATATAGGGTCTCTTCCAAGTGATCAATCTATGCCAAACTTGGCATTAGACAAGCACTATAACATAACAGACAAAATAGGAAAACCTAGAAACTATGTATCTCATTTAGTTGATGATGATGACTTCTCAAAAGTATTAATTAATCTATCTAGGGTTTGGAGGGGCAGAAGGAGGATTGCTGGTTTTGTTTCCATTTACAATAATTGAGTCTAAAGATAAAGGTGATTTTATATTTAATCATTTTCCCCACACACACATTAAATTCCTTATCACTGCAAGATGCAATTATCATGCAACTGTGCTGAACACCTGGATAGTTTTGGAATAATATCCTAAGCAAGAATCACTATGCCAAAGCTTGTATACCCATATGGCTTTTAATGGTTAAGATAATGTGAACACTATGCAATTAAATCCTTTATGGCAGACTTCAGTGAAGAAAAATTAAACATATTCATGGCCACCATAAATCAGCTGGTGCTCCTGTTGAAATTATTTTCAAATAGTTCAGAATTTCCATTAAACTATTAAAGTAGTTTAGGGAAAACCTACCTTCACTGACAGAATATTATAATGAAATAAATAATAAAAGCTGACTTGGAGCTAGGAGCTTTGCTCAGTGCTGCTATCTATGAAATTAGATGCACAGTTTGTATTCATCTATTGGACTGCACCTTGAACAGGATACGTCTGGTTCCCTGGTTGGTCTATGCAGCTTACTTAATGCTGAATCTTTCAATATGCATCTTCGAAAAAGAAACAACAGGAAAAAGTGTTTCTGATCTGCATCACCTTACTGAATTCTGGAACTTGAACAGTATCTTAGGAAGAGTTAAAATTCAGAACACACAAGTTACAATGAGTTTCTCCAACAAGTTTCTCCAGCTCTGAATAGATGCCAAAGGTATCTGTGGTGGTTTATTTGTTTCCCCAACAAAGAGAAAAACGATCTTTCTTTATTAACCTATTATTGGCTGTTCAGAAGACTGTGTAAACACTGCACCACTTCTTATACAGACGTTTGCCCAATATTCTATCATTGAAATAAAAAAACCCCAACCTATTACAAAATAAGAATTATTTTCAATAATTTTACTTTCATCTTTAAATTTGTACCCACATAGGAGGCAGAAATACCCTACTTCAAGTTTCAACCTTCCATATCACTATATTTGACAGAGTCATCTCAGCAGGATATTACCTACTTGGAAGCAGACATGGATCATGTTTGCTTCCCAAGTATGTTTTTTTCTAGCTAGTATGGTGCTAACTGAGCTCAGACATTATAATAAGACTAACCAGAAGACTCATACGTGCCCTCTCAGTCCTGACCTACACAGACTGAGACACAGAATTCTGGGTTCGTGCAAGTGATAAAAAAATTGAGAAGCAACTGGTAAATGCTCCAAAGACGTACTCTTTCTTTACAGGGTAAAAGAAGTTAGGTCCTTTTGAAGAAACTGTTATTGGCAGACTAATCTGACTGGGAATAATTTTCTCAGTGGGAAAACTGCTTTTAATTAAGCAGTACTTGTTAGCATTTCCTGACACAGACATGAAACGTAATTAATACACAAAGACTTTCCCTCCTTTAAAAAGTCTGCAAATTTACTCTCTCTCTAGCAACCGCAAGTGAAAAAGCTCCATGACTGATCAGCAAGAATTCGAACACATCAATATAAAAGCAGATCAAAGCTTTATTCAGATGGGAACCTTACCTTCCTTTTTCAACGAGCAGCAGGACATCTATTTTCTCTCCATTTTGCATCACACTACTGATTGCTGAAAACAAAACACATACACGTTCATATGATCTACACAGACACATATATATAGACAAACACATACATGCACATACAGACATGTTTTTACAAAATGATCTTCAGTGACAAAAGGAGCATGGAATTCTTAAACATTTCAAATAAAGAATGCTGCTGATAATAGAAACAAAACTGCACAAAATACCACAATACACTCATATTTACAAGAAAAATTAATACAGAAAATTATAAAAAAGGTTAAACAGGTATTTTAATGCAAAAACATGCTACAGTGCTTTATTATATTAAAATTAAGCTTGTAAATACAAGTTTTAGAAGACATAATGATTCAGAAGTAAGCTGGATTTTTTAATCCATTAATTTACTTGCTCTCTAATGGCTGCAGATATTTACAATAACATAATGTGAGTTATATGTTACACTGTGAAGATCACTGCCACCCTTCTTTATGTTGCCTTATGCTATTCCTGGTAAAAAAAAAAGCACCCTGAACAACACTTACATTAAACATAATACAGAAAATACATCTGGATAGTTTCCAGTAAAAGTGCTTATAAAACTATGCTGTGCACTATACTAAAAATGGTAAATTAAATGTAACCTGTTTATGAATTCAAAATTCTGAAAAGTTAATTCTTTCAAAGTTTAGGTCTTATATATAATCTACATCTTATCCCAACTAATTCCCAGAGACAGTAAAGTCCTGAATATCAATGAAGTTCAATAAACATATTCTGATGCATGTTATATGATGGTTTTGTATCACACATAATCCTGGCCTCATTTACATTTACTGAGTCAAATATCAAGAAGGTAAATGACTATACTTCCACTGATGATTCATTATTTGGCAAGTTTCAGTTATACAATTCAGTCTTAATAGTGGAGCAAATTTATTTTGGGGAAACCAGAAATCAAAGAAAAGATATATAATATTTCTAAGAAATACAACTCTGTTATACAACTAATATTTAAAAATCAAAACCCAAGCAAAAACAATTTTCAACCGAAAGCTAAATGTTTGTTTCATTTCTATACTTGAGATATACACAGATTTTGGATGCTCCTGTGATTAGGGTAGGAGCAACTACAGTTGCATTATCAAAACTAATATCAGAAACAGTTCTCCTACTGCCTAACCTTTTAATTATGAATCAAGATCAAAAAGTCTTCACAAATTAAAAGATAGCTAGAGGCATAAAAATATTCCTGATTAAAAACCACCTTCATGGTGTTATTCACAGCAAATGTAAGGTGGCAGTAAATAAATAGTAGAAAGCCCAATGGCATTTAGGCAAGTTCCTGCAAAACAATTTACAAAGAGGATCATCAATAAAGAACTAAATTATCTTCTCTATGTTACTTTAATATAAAATCTCAAATTATTTTTACTTTCCTACATAACACATTGCCTTGTTCGATATAAAAACAAGTAGGGCAGATATGGGCAATAGGGCTTAAAATAAAAATAAGTAGGGCTTAAAGAGGATTCAGAGCATAATTACAGACAATGATATAAAATTGTTCATCGAAGACCATTTGTATAAATATTCTTATCTTTCCACATCATGATATTGAGCAAAGATATTTTTAGTATCAGAAAAAAAGAAAAGTCTATTAGTCTGTGAAATAGTTTTCCACGAGAATTATAATTTTTCCGGTACATTTGAGTATTTTAAAACTAGGCCTGTCAATCATCTCAAGAACACATTCTGCAGTGAATACTTCTGCCCTGTCAAAAATATGACACAATAATCCCAAAAGGTCATATATTATTATTCAATTCTGCACTCTTGTAAGAAAGATACTGCTGCAACTGGAACAAAAATTGTCTTCATTCATTATGAAGCTGTGAAAAATCTCTCTAGCGTGTGCCACTGAGTAGGGAAAAAAATCCAAGACAGAACTTTACCAACTCCATATTTAGATGAGAGTTGGGAGAGCATCTGGCTCATGCAAAGGAATAGTTACTGAGCTCCCTAATGTTTATGACTTTAAAATGTAACAGAAATGTCCGTAACATTGAATTAATTCTGTAGAGTATTTCCTGAATTCTAGATATTAAGCAAAATTCTTACTTAGTTCTTGCAACCTCCTTAGATATATGGAATCTTCTTCAGCATTCTCCATTTCAAGACAAAAATAAAGGCTCGACTTCTCTATAGCGAACCAGCCTTTTCTCCACTGATCCAGGTTATGGCAATCTTTGTAGTACAGCTGTCCAATCAGGTCACAGTCTCTCTCTAATAAGCATTCAGCCACAGGGGGAACAAAATGCTACCAAAGAAAATGGGGTGAGTCAGATGAAGAAAAAAAACCCTCTTCCCCTAAAAAAAAACAAATCAAGATATTGCAAATCTATAAGATTCAAGGATGAAAGCCACAGTAAAAAAATAAGACTTTCAGATTTATCATTCATAACCCATACATACACTAAATTTAAATTATAAAATCAAATATAATATTTTTTCCATTCATACTCTACAATTCAAACATTTTTGCTTTTTAAACTACAATTGATTTAATTAGTAATGTGCCTATTAGCATTTGGTACTGTATAAAATACGATACTGCTTTATGAATTCTGTTTCAGCAAATAAAAGAATAGAATTGCAACCATAAACAACTTAGCTGAAATAAATTCATATAGTATGTGTCTTTATACTAGAGTGCCTTTAATATATCCTTAAGGTCGGCATTAAAATATGGCTTCAATTCCTTTTCCATTTTATTTTATTATCTTGTTTCAAACATTAAATCACAGAAGTTATTTCTTCCTGCTGCACAAGAAACCTTTACACATGAGATAGATCAGTATTCATCAAGAATGTCTTCTCAGAGGATTTTAAGCTAACAATGACACTTTATTCTTTGTGCAAAGGCTCCTGGCCTAACTGGAAAAGATAATTATCAGTATTACCTTAGCTATTGCCCAAGTCCATTTTCTTTGTGAATATGCAGTTTCAGCTCCAAATAGAAAAACACGTTCTGACATTAAGTAGATTTCAAAGGTAAAGATGTCCCTAAAGCAAGCAAGAGAAAAAAGGCAGCTGTATTTAGTCTTCATAACAGTAGACACACGAGAGTCCCATTTCTCTCTCTATTTTTTCATTATTTCATACCTATGGAATGGAACCCATTTGCATTTCTCCTCCAATCTTACAAGTACAACCCAGCTAATAACAGAATATTTTATAACACAACATGATCAAAGTGCTTTTCAGGTCAATAATATGTGTTTAGAGGCTACTGCTTAATAGCTTTTTTCAGTAATTCTGAAATTAAAAAAATGTTTACATATAGTCATTGAAATTCACAGGGAATTTTTTGCTTTTGCAAGTTCATTTGATTTCAGCAAGTATATTTTTGCTATGCATTCAAAACATTTTGTTTAGGTTTAATATAAGCAGACCAAGTCATTGAATGGGAAGTTGTAAACAAGTTACCACAGAATCATAGAAACGTTGGTTCAACGGGATTTTTAGATGTCACTTGGTCTAATCTCCTGCTCAAAGTGGGACTATCACTAACCATAGACCAGAACGGCAATGAAAAGCCTTGAAAACCTTTGAGGATGGAGACTACTGTTTCTCTGAGCAACCTGTTCCTGTTCACCACCACCCTTCTAATGAAGAGGCTTTTCCTATTATCCATCCTGAACCTCCTAGGGTGAAATGCATGGTCACTGCCACTCCTTTTATCACCTGCCACCACCAAGAAGCGTTTGGTTCTGACGTCTTTGACTACCCTTTGAAGTTGCTGTAGCTCAAGAAGTTCTTAGAAGTTTTTGGGGGGAGTTTCTTGGGGGTTTTGTTTTTAAAAAGTATATCATTATTTAAACAGATGGACCCTGTTTTTTTCCATTTTTAACTGACAAAATAATAGGATAGTAAAAGAAGAAAAAGCAAACCAATTGAAATTGGGGTGGAATTTGGAAAGTAAATATCTTGTTGGACTTAGGGTCAGTCTTTAATTTATAAATTATGGTTCACCAATTTAAGTGTGATTTCGTCTGTGACCTTTCCCTAGAATCCAAATAGATGGAGCACGCGTTTTCCTCTCAATGCTGGAGCTGAGATTTGTCTAAATCTGGAGAACTGAACATGAGTCAGCTCTCTCATTTTCAATAACCACCTTGAAAATGATATGTAAATACTTAATTCTGACTAATAGAATAGACATTTTAAGGACCAATTGTTTCACTACATGAAATATCGAATTTAGGGAAGTTTCTCATAAAACTATCCAATTGCAGGTAACGGACAGCAGGACATTAGTCATTCCCTAAAAGTGAAGTATTCAGCCAACATGTTTTTAATTTAGGTATTATCCTGAACCATTTGGAAATGTGGCAAGCAATAGGTTAGATTCAATGACAGAAGAAGGTGATATTTTTCTTTTTTCTGGATACCACAAAGCTATGCTACTGCAGAATAGTGAAGGCCATCTCCACTGTATTTTATAGCATGTTGAGGCACCACCATGTGTCAGGATTTCTCCCCTCTGTGTGCCCTTTATCACTATAGTAGATAAAGTCCTTTCTTCCCATTATCTTTTCCAGAAGCTCACTGAATAGACTGTTTTCTTTGCAGACACTTTGCATTTTAACTACAAGCATTACAGGATTATACTGTAGAAAGATCTTGTTATTTTACATATACACACACATAAAGGAATTTAAAAGGAAGTGTTATGGAGGTTGTTAGACAGATCCAAAGTATAGTTTAAACAAAAATGTTGCCCTAAAGAAATCAAGTATTACTGGGATGCAACTCAGATTTAGGTGCATCTCCATGTGATGTTTTTAATGTACAAATAAGATGAGCGAGTTATAAAAGAAAAGACCACGAAAAAAGTTATCTTCAAGCTAACACAATGTTCAACAGTTAACACTGTTGTCCTCAACTGCAGAACAAAGAATGGGTT
This sequence comes from Ciconia boyciana, assembly GCF_034638445.1. Taxonomy (NCBI): domain Eukaryota; kingdom Metazoa; phylum Chordata; class Aves; order Ciconiiformes; family Ciconiidae; genus Ciconia; species Ciconia boyciana. The sequence continues at coordinate 25,281,351 of NC_132938.1, forward strand.
TCAAAGACAGATCTGTGATCAAAATCGAAATCATTGTGGAGAACTCTAATCTGCTGATTATCAGGAAGAAACAAAGCAGGAGTTTTGGCTTGAGGCAGAGGTCAATCCGAGGAAGAAAAATGAGTATTAATTGTTCAATTTATCATCATGTAACCTTTTAAGCACTGAGAATATGCATTACAGTTATAATAAGAAACAGATGTATCTAATTTATGTTGCCCTTTTAAATTGCCCTAACATTTTCATTATATCACTGTAAGAAAAAAAAAAAATAATCCCCAAATACCACTTAGCACTTATTTCTTGAAGTCAACATAAAACAATTCAGATTTTTTTCTAAATTGCATGTTCAAAATTCAGGAACAAATGAACTGCTCTCAAAACCCAGAATAAAATCTTTGAAATACCCGAGTTTGTTTATCAAAATATTAATTTGGGAACCTACCCTCTATTTAAAAAGAAGTCTGACTTGTGCACTACAAGACAGATAACTTCACTGATGTCAATCATACCATTAGGAGTCGTAGTTTTATCATTTTCATAGTAGCTCAGAAAGCCACTTTCCAAAGTGCACCATCTCTTGTTGCAATCTGTGATTAAAGAAATAATAGAAAAGTCAGTTGGCATAATAATAAAAATTACCTCTTCCTATAGAAGTTACCTCTTCCTATAGAAGGATGCATAGCTCTGTTGTACTTGCAATACATTTATGATGAAATCTCAGTCTCATTGACTTCAGTGAGCCAGGAATTCAATGTCTGTGTTGATACAACTTAACCTACAGAAACTCTAGCACATGGTAATTTAAGAAAAGAGTATTTCAAATATAACACACTTATTTTTACTTTATGAGTATATTAAATCACTTAATTTAACTTTAGCATTGTATAGGGCTTTTACTTCACTTCCTGTGGAACTTGATGGGGGAAGAGCTAGTACACAATAGTCATACGTTTATCAGAAGAGAGTTAAGCAAGCAAAAAGAAAACATGCTACAAAGTTAGAAACACTGAAAGCTACAAGAACAGTATATTCTGACAACAGCTGAGAGCAAAATGAGTGAGTGAGTCATAGTATGCAGTAGCAAAAAAGGACTACTCTTTCTTTCCTGTTACTGGAACTAGAGGCCAAAACCAAGTCAATCTGTCTTCCGTTGTTTGGTAACGCTTGGGTGTCCACTCACTGTCACAAGACCAAGGAAAACAATTTAAACCTTTCAAATAGTCTAGAAAAAACAATGTCATACATGCCAGAACTTGTACTGCACATGTTAGAAAGCACAAGGAAAACACTATCAGAAGTTGTGTTATTTAACATGATTGGTTTTTTTTTAAAAATACGCTACCAAAATAGTAGAGGATGACAAACTGAAGAACAGAAAAACTAATAGAACAACCCTTTCTAGGTACATCAGTGGTTGAGCTCAATTCTCTCCTACTGCAGGCCCAAGTGTCAGATAGTAATGAAATTGTACAGAATTTATTCTGTATACTGGGGCAGATAAATGAATACATCATAGACAGGCAGTAGCTATAGCCATTTCAGGATGGCATGTTCACATTAGAACATATTGGAGATCTCTCTTGTTGCTATTCACATATATACCTCGCAAGGGTAAATGCATTTAGCAACACTAGTTTATGGAATGCTAATATTTGTAGGGTGCTTTCAACGTGTAACAATTTACAGTTGCTGAGCATGGTTAAATTACCTAGTTAAGAATTCCTATCTTCAAATAACTTTGAATAAGATACTTGGAATATCTAGTAATTGCCATCTATACGTTAAAAAAAAAACAAAGGTGGAGGAAAAAAATCTGCAGAGCAACTCAGAAGTATTATTTGGCATATTTAATTAAGACCAAATGTCTACTCCCTCTTATGAACCTAAAAATACAAATACAGCACACAACATAGCATATTAATGACTATTTGCTACTCAAAATACTCATGCATTCATTCTAGCTTACATCTAGTTCTTAGAATATAATTTGAGGTGTATCTATTCCCACCACTGCAGAGAAGCAGGTCCTAAGAGAAAATACTCTGTTTATTTCTACAGTCTTAAAATTCCTATACAGCTGCAAATATTCTGGTAAAGTATTTGTGAGAATTTGGTAAAACAGCTCTGGAAAAAAACCACAAAAATAAAACAAAAAAACAAAGTGCAGTTGTAGTTAGCCAATACTTACTTAGTATGTTATCTGATATTTCATCCAATTAGTTTTTCTGTTATTTGCTATATGATTTATGCATGTTTTATAAATACCTAAGTACTATTTTATTAGTATTTATTTGTATCATTCTACTTGCTATCTAGTTCTATCTATATTCTGTCTAAATACACTTTTTAAATACTAAAATAAACATAAAATAAAGGGTTTGAAAATGTATAGGTTTACAGGAGCTGAGCATCAAACTTGGAGGTTTTGATTGCTTAGGGTTTTTTGTCCCCCAGCTTTCCTCCTCCCATCGCCCAAAGCCTATTCTACAAAACAGCTCACTGCTTCAATATTCATTAAGCTGTTACAACTCTCAAGGATGATTTTGGAATGTCAAGGCTTTTAACAGGGCTCCATAAAACCTTCTACACTAAAAACAGAAGCAAAAAAATCAAACCTGAGCCACTAAACCTGTAACCTTTACTTTTTGATCCATTGCATCAGAATAGCACCAATGTTTGAGCACTCTTCCTGCTGATCATCAACAGCTGTTAATTAACAACAACTTTCCTCAAAAGTTATGCACCCCTGCTGAAACCACTGATGCCGCTATAACAAGAAGTACACACAAAGTTGGCTTATTCTCTCCTGCGCTATCTGAAACCTACATAATGAAAAACTGGACTGTATTTCCAGGTGTTCCACCTGGTTATTATAAAACCTGGGTGCAGTTCACAGCACTGAGCAATTTCTTGAGTGTGCTTTTACCACTAGGGCTCAGCCCACAAAGAGATAAGAGTTTTCTGTGACAACAAACACAGCGCTTAGATTTTCAGCCCTTGGCACTAAAGGCAAGGCTGACAACTGCCTCAGAGATTCGTAACCCTGAGGAAGAACTTCACTCTAGTTTAATGGTTAGACAGTTTACTAGGATTCTGGCTTACAGCCCTTTCCACAAACAGCATTAAAAAAAAATTAAAAATCAGTAGATCAGAAGCCCAATGTGCTTTGGGACAAGGCCCAAAATTTAGACAAGTGCTGTAATCCCCAGTTAGAGAATGGTGCTCCCTCTCTGGCCCAGTGAGAACTCAATTAGTTTGCAGCATCAGAAATTCTTCAACAGGAGAGCTTATTTGTTTCTCTAGCACTAAACAGCTAGGTCACTTTTTAGGGTAATGTGACCTTTTTATTTGAATCTTTACAGGCAGAGGAGGGAACTGAAACTGTATCTCCCACACATTAGCACTCTAACCATCAAATTATTTTCTAAAGACAGTAAGAAGGAAAAGAAGTATTACCACCTATTCCCAACAATCTACAATATGCATATCCCATATTACTTCATGTTAATGAGATTATATAAAGGTAGACACAGTTCTTGATGTAGGGAAAAAAAAAATCAATACAGAAGGGAAAAAAAGATTACGTGTTTTATGTTTTAAACAGCAAAAAGCCCTTTTGTCATAATACTTCTTACACATGGTTGAGATATATTAGAGCCCTCAGGCAAGAGGGTTTTCAAAATTGCAGGGGTTTTTCATTGTTGTTGAAAGGATGTTATTATTACACCTTCCTCCCTTGTCACATTTGTCATTTGTCTTCTTAAACTGCAACTGGTCAGGGAAACCTATCTTCCAATGTATCTGTAAAGCACCCATCCCAGAAACATCAGTCCTGACAAACACATAGGTAATTCAACATTAATGCAAAAACAAAGCAAACAAACACCCCAAGAAAAATCCCCCAAAAAGCAAACTAGCAGAACATCTACCATCTACAAGACACTATCACAATTTCAGAGGCCAAAACTTGAGCTGAGGGAAATCTAGTTCCTTTCCATTTACAGAATGTTCCTTCAAGTAGTAAGTGCAATACTAAGCAATAGACTACAAGCTTTCAAAGCAGCTTCATTTCTGTCCACTAAAAACTTATGATGGAAAAACAGTCAAAATTCAGTAGTTTCCTGTCTGCAGGTTTTCTTCATAAATATTTTTAAGGCATCCTACTAATGATGCTCACTCCCACTGCATCTCCCCAAAAAGTACTACAGAAGACATTCTGTGAGCATTTATAGCTAAATCTTCAATCTATACAGGTATTTACAAACTTATACTGCACTTCTAACATACCATTGTGTTAGAACAGAGCAGTAGTATTGCCTTGTATCTGTTCTCTGCTTCTCTTAGTGAGGTCTTTTTTTTTTTTTTTTTTAATGAATATAGCTACAGATACCCACAGCACAGAAGACAAGGTCTACACTTAGAGCAAGTAGTAGTGAGGTCTGTAGTTATTCCTTCCTTTCCTGAATAAGCTCAGTGCAGTTTCAGAACAATCCTCAAGAAAGTCCTGTCCAGCAGCAGTCCTCTGCCACAACAGGTGCCTTTGTTAACAACTGCAAAGTTGCTGGGAAATGCCTGTGATCAGGCATTAGTTCTGTTGATCATCCAATGCTTTCAAGTATTTGGACCCACACTAACATGTAGATTCTTCAAAAGCATATTTAAATAGGAGTTACGTGCTTTTACATGCTTTAATCTCCACAAAGGATCTTAAAGGCATACACCATGAGAATATGGACATAATCATACAAAAATATGTATATACCAACATAGGACACCGTGTCAAGATTTTAGGAGCAATAAACTCAACCACAAATCAGCCCAGATTTTTAAAATCTGCATCATTTTTTTGTTTAGATGGAAGAAAAATATAGGAACACAACTGGGGAGAAAAAGGTAATAAAAAGATAAGAAAATTATCTGATAACATCTCTCAAAAAAAAAAATCACAGAAGACTCATGTACACAGAAGACCATGTATATCTACGGTGATATACACACATTTTCACCCCACAAAGCTCAATTTATTGTAAAGTTGTTGGAAGTGCTCATTTCCACTTGGAATACTTTTAAAATTTGTGAGCTTTAGAAATATCTCAGGTGTTAGCCATTTGGACTCTTACTAAAAAGTCAGTGATACTTTTAAAAGATTTCTGGAATATTATCATTTAGATGGAAACTACTTTTTCACAGTTAGTAGCATTCATCTAAGTATAATTAAACATGTTTTTTATTTATCAATAACTGTTGTTAACTGAATAATTTTTCAGCAGTTCAGTTTTCTTCCTCTGTCAAACACTGAATAAAAAGATCAAGATAATCAGTATTTTCTTTATCTGAAAAAGGTCTACTTAATCAAAAGAGGATATGTCACGTCAAAGACATTTTATCTTTTAAAACGTAATGCAAGAAGTTAAAAAGAACCAAATTCATCCAAACCATACATATTCATGTTTTATCCAAATGCATGAAGTAAAAGTGAAATACCTTCTTTTAATTTCTTCTCTGTAAGAAGCTTAGCAGTATTAGAAGAAACTTTGTATAAGAATTCACAAAGAAAGGTGGAATGTGAAGAATCTTCAGAGAAGCCACTTTCAAAACAAGTATCATAGTTTGGGAAATCTATTAAAAGACAAAGTAGTAACATACAAAACTTCAGTTATATCAGTTATAATCATTTCTCCACAGGTCTTTCTAACTGCCTATCTGTACATATGCAATTGCTCTGTAATATCTTTACTCCAGCACAGATAAATCTTACTGATTTATTTTTATAATTAGAATAAAATGCTTACATATTCATCAAAAAAACATTGGTTCACATTTGTTACAACATTGCCATTGTCTACCACTGCTTGCCAATGTAATCTAAAATACAGTTTTATGGTGTAGTAAGCTTTTTTTTTCATCCCTTATGTAACATACTTCAGCAGAAGGGAATTGTTTCTCTGGAGGGCTTATCTAGAAGTTTACCACCAACTCTGGCAGCAGACAGACAATGATTCGGAGAATCACTGTCAACCTGCAATGACCTCCCTTTCTCTGAAGAGAAGAACAAACACTAGCACCAGCATACGGTGATGCTGCCTTGGCTGGAAGGCTAAAAGGAGAAAAGACACAGCCAATGAAGTGTTACTTTGCAGAGTGGCACGAGACAATGGAAAGTTGGTCCAGGAGTATGTCCACAATGCTGGCTGCAGAATAGCATAGCTAATTTTTTCCAGTGTAAAGCTGCAACTTTCATTTCCCAGATTGCTTCAGATACTCTACGGCCTTTTTAAAAGGTAAGCGCAGGCACATCCATACTCTAGAATTTATTTATTTTTCTATTTTTTAAGAATAGCTTTCTGTTTCAAAGAGCCTCATAACAGTTACACGCTGTGACCAGAACTGTTGACTTTCAAAGCCAGAGTTTATCACGTGCTCCAACCTGTAACAGAAGTTGTGATCGGAAAAAAAGATAGTTTGCTGGGATAGATCATATTACAGGTTCAAGAGGTGAGTTTTATTTTGGGAGGATAGTTTGTGAAAAAACAGGTAGGTCTGTGTGCAGTAGGGGTAGATATCAATTTAAGTAATTTTTAAGAAAAAACAAAGCCCAGACAAATACTTTAGATACATATTAACTGTATATACCCATTTTTTCTAGTAAAAGCCTAATAATATTGGCAGAACAGATGACGTTTTTCTTCTGTTATAAATAAGAGTACGAGCTCTATGAGTTATCACTGAGTTTTTTATTATTTTACGTCCTAAACTTGATGTCTGAGCAAAATAAAAGTAACTTGTACACAATTACATACGCTGTCTGCTGAAATACAGTTAATGCCATCACAACTCCCCCTTCGCTATACCACTGTTGTTCAACTCAATGACAATTTTTCTTCTAAATTCCTTTGTTCCCTTTTGCTCAATATAAAATTAGAAGATCAAAACAAAGAGAATATATCCTACCTGAGAACTTATTATGGTACAGGAATTCCATCTGCAGTCTTTGTCCAGCTTTCTTGGCTAATAAGTACGGAGTACTGTAAACAGGGTCTCCAGTGGCACACATAGCATCAGCCCCACTGAACAGCAACATCAGAGTTTCTAGCACATCTTGTTTAACTACGGCAGCACACAGGGCCTTATCATGGAGAGGGAAAACAAGAAGTCTGTTTAAATTTGAAAGTTAGTGGCAACAAGTACATGTCATTTAGATGCAAATCCTTTCACCTCCAATATAGTTCCCCTGCATTTTCAAAAAACATAAACATTGAGAAGTAGCAGGAATCATGAAGTGTGGTCTGAATCTAGAAAAAAGCAGAAACAACTAAAAAAGAAAACCCAACATCATCAACCCAAACCCTGCAAGACATTGCTGCCCCAGGTTTCACTTGGGAAGCACAACATGAATTAATACAACTGGAGGGGAAGCTTGTGGTTTATTTACGTGAAAAATTCCCCCTCATTTTCCTTCACACACCAAACTACTAAAGAAAAAAATCTTATTATTTCAGACCTCAAAAGTTCAACCAAAGAGACAAGATTTGATCCTTACACTCCTTACATTACTAGGAAACAGACTGAAATTCATAGGTAGTTTTTCAAAACTATGGTCGCAGTCGATAAGGCAACAATTCTTCAGGGTATCTTCATACTTGATCATCTTCCTTGAGATTTAAAGATCTCACTGTATCCTAAAACATCAGTCCCCTTTATTTTTTGTATACACGAAGACAGGCAAACATAACAATCTTCCCCCCCCCCACCACCCCTTTTTATTTTCTTTCAAAATGTTGGTCCAAAACCTTAAAACCAGGAGCAGCTACACAATTACAGCAGTCTATTCCATAACAATTTCTGTGATTTAGTATTTATTTCAATTATTTACTTAATGAATGAGGTTTTCTTAAATGATTAAGGCAGAGGTCACTCAACACAAGAAGAGTACTACTCTCAAATTCAGCTGCTCTAATAAACATATAAGCATCCAGTAGGCGCGAGATGACAGGGCAGACAGTTCAGTAAAAGTTCTAGAATTACTTGGCAATGACCACCTTATTACATCGTAATTTCATGTCTCTATAGACAATTTGACCATTACATCTGATATTTTTTCCCGGTAGTTAAATGATTAATTGACAGACACACTTCCCCCCCACCAACAAAAAAAAACAGACTTCAGAAAAATTAAGCCTGTAAAACACAGAGCTATTTTCTGTGGTCTGCAGTTACTATATTAAATAAAGTCTCTTGCACAGCTGCTACCAATAAATAGAAAACAATCCAAATGTTTTATTTTGCAAAGACAAAGAGCTCCCCGTGAAGCCCAGAAATGTTTCCCAGTTCCAATGAAATGCAGAAAACCTAAATTCAAGCTATACAGTGTGATGGTTCTTTGGCTAGAAGTGTTTTAATGACAACTATTCTTCTATGCCCCCATTTTAACTTCTTATGTGTATAACTACCATACAACTTATAACGGAAAATAACACTTCCTTTTTAACACAATAACCACTGAACAAATGAGATCTCTCTAGTTCAAACCACAATAACTTTTAAATGTTACTGCCTCCCCACAATCTCTGCATACCCTTAGAGACAAATTTGACTCATGCAATTGAATGCATTAGCATTGTAAAAATACATGCATTTAAACTCTGATATTCATAAACCCTAAACAATCATGACTCCAAAATCAACAGATATTAGAAGTCAGTCAAATGGACATCAAAAATTACACAGAAATTGGTAATTATAATTAGAATTTCCATTTTATAACTGTAAAGAATTGGTGTTATTTGTGTAAAAGGAAACACGGAGAACACACATTTTTCATCATTAATTTTAGCTTGTTTCATTTCCAGTTAGCTACAAGCTACTACATAAGTGTGCATGAGCTACTTTCACCATTGATAACACTGAATCATTTAATGTACTGCAATGTTAGATGTCAGACACAGAAGATACCAAAAACACATAAAGAAGGAATCTAAAGAAGTGAAGTGGGAATTTGCATCCCTAGAGTGTGTATTTGAAGAAGAATTGTTGTGTGCATTGATGGCTCTGGAAGATATGTTACAGGCACCATATTAGGTACTATAACCTTTTACAAACTGGAAAAACTAGGAACTAAGAAATCATGAAATTACTCCTGTAAAGTCTCCAAAACAACCCTTATTCAGCTCTGTGAGAATGTCACTCAGGATTCTGAATTTATTTCTCACCAGTTTAACAAGATGGCCAAATTGCACACAGATCCAATACAATACAAAAGGTATAGTATGGGCTTACCCTTTCTAGTATTACCTTATTTAACTGTTCCTTGGTTTTGTAGACAAAAGGTGCTTTCCTGAATTTTCCCTCTTTGTATTTTTGTGTAATGAATGCTATCCTTTTTTCTGCAGGGGCATCCATATGCAGCTCTTCATCTGGAGGAAGATTTCCTGCCCAAAAACTATTTGCCCTCTTATTTCCAATGATGATAAAGAGCTGGGTGAGGTGCAAGAAAAAAAACAAGCAAAACAGCACAAAGGATATGAAGCTAGCCTCTAAATAGTTTTCAGCTGCTAAAAGTTTAAAAAAAAAGTTATTAAAGAAAGGAAAATTGCCTGCAGGAGATGAAATGAAAGCCTATCTCAGTCACTGCTTATGGTCATCTATAAATGAATAATGAAGTCTGTAGTCATCACTTACCATCAATAGCAACTAAGCTTTACAAGGTTAACCAGTTATAGTATTTCAATACATATTAGAAAATACCAGTAATAGGTCAGAGAAGACTAGCATATGTTTTAAAGAAAACACTGATGACTCATCCCTTTCTGTCAGCACCCCTTTTTAACACCCCAAACAACTAAACTGGTAGTGAGAAGTTTCCTTTATTTTCCCCTTCCCAGTATTGCCCATCATGATTGCTCTCCAAAAGCATTTTCTTTCTTTTTCTCCCCAAAAACTAGATGCTTGGAGAAATACTAAGAGAAATTGGATAGATAGTTATTAAAACAAATGAGTATTTTGAATGACACAAAAGGTATATTATACCCAGAGACATCAAGTTTACTCTAACAGCAGCATGTTATTTAGCAGCTAATATGTTCAGTTTTCTTGTGAGTAAAGCAATAAAGAACATTCATACAGTAGTTTTCAAGATGGAAAAAAGAGTTAGAATATCACTACATACCTCAATAAGTTCATTGCTCCAAATGCTTGCATCCATTTTTAGACTCCGGACCTTTGAATCTCTTGGTCCTAAAGATCTGTGCTGTCCTGAAAATCCAAGGGTATTTTAACTTAATGAAAGCACTTAAACTGGGTTTCTGTTCTGCTGATGTAACAAAAATATTTAATGAAGACAGATTTATTCTAATTGCTATTTCTAAAAAAGGCTGGGTTTGACATTTGAATATAAAATAAAAGCACAAAAAAAACCCAAAATTTTTAAAAAAAAGTGGATTGCATTTGATAGTAATGAATATACAAAGTAGGCTGTCTGATGTAGAATACTTTTGGGAGGGTTTGTTTTGAAAGAAAGCCTAGAGTTATAAACTATTTTCCTGAATCTACTGCTTAAGCACATATTTAAATATAAAACATGACAGAACTAGATTTTTAGTAGTATCTGAAAAAGCTATCCCTATTGGCAGTAAAATATGCCCTGATGTAATAGAATTAATTCCCCAAATTTATACACTGAAAATTGTTATCCTTTGGCATCCAGCCCTGCAAAAGCCAGCCATTTCCCACAAAGTGCTAGAGTGTCTTAATTTCCACTAATTGTGAAGGATTATTCATCTGAAGGAAACCAATCACTTTACAGACCTGTCATTTATGCATGGAAGTGCTTTAGAATAAGGATGACCTTGGTATTAAAAAAAAGTTACATTCACTTTTTGTTTGTCAAAACTTTCACAAGGATGGCACTGTAAAAATAAAAAAGCCAATTCAAGGACATACACAGATATGCAAATATGACATTTTGCAGAACCCGCACAGCCTGTCATTAATTACTGTACCTGCGCACTTCTTACAAATGACAACACAGAGATTGATGGATGCCCAGTCAGGACTGGGAGCTTTACAGTCAGCACAGCTCCTGTTGGACTCATTGAACCAAATCTTCTCAGCTACTTCATAATCAGACAGAGTTTCTGCTATCGATTGCTGCAGTACTTCAATCCACTCTTGTTTCTCTCTTTCCGACTCTGCTGTAAAGCTGAAACAATTGACTTTTCTGTGTTATTGATCTTTATTTTAAAGCCCAATTAAACATAGTCTGTAGTCTCTCATTTATTACATTTACACTCAAAATCACAGTCAAAAAGTCTTCCCCTACACAGATATAAATACTAAGATGGAATGTATTATTTTGTATTTTTAGTCAATGAAAACTCCCTCTGTTTTTGTGTTCAGTTTTCAACAAAACCACTACTAGCATGAGCTACATAGCTTTTGTAATGTTCAAGTTACGTTACTTCCAATCTTTCTTATGTAACGCTCAACTTGAGTTACTTTCAATCTTTTTATGTTACCACATACCAAACTTAAAACCTGAACTTTAACAAAAGCATAGAATGACCTAAGGAAACATGGAGACTTCCCGAGGAGTAAAAATGGACTTGCTAACTACAACAGCCAAAAAATGCTTTTCCTTTAAATTGATCTTTTTGAAAAATATAAATAATAATAAGCAAACACCAACATGGTGATGGCTTAGAGAAATTCAAACTACCTATCTACCAACTAGCCACAGATTCAAATCACTGATCAAGACTAATTTACCCGCTACTTTAGTCAACTGAGAATGAAAGGAAATTCTTTGCTAATATTTAGCAAGCCCAGGAGAATGAAGGGATTTCTTCTTCTTTTGCATTACTGAGATTTAATTTAAGAAACACTACAACACTTAACAAAAGGCTTTTAGTAGCATATACTTTTATTTTCTTAAAAATCATTACAAGTCACAGCATCAGCCGAAGTGAAACTTCCTACTGATTTCAATGGAGGATTTCTACAAGGGATGGCACTTGACTGATTCTTTTCATTTCGAATAAAATGCTTAAAATTAAATGGATGCAGCATTATTTCACTACTGCAGTTTATTATTCTTTAAGATGGAGCCAAGTTGTTAAAGTGACTTTTTTTTTTTCCTTCTGCCCTTGCACAGAAAGAACAAAGAAAGCTACATAAAAATATAAATCTGTGGGCATAGGATGTCTAGTCAGGGAGGTAACAGATGAAGCACACAGCTAAACAAAGGAAAGAAAATCCTTCTGTTTTTAAAAAAATGCTCAGCATTCTTAATAAAAACATTACCTTTACATCCAAATTAGGTAAATCACTGGAGTATGAAGCAAGTATTTCTTTAGTGCGTTAGTTAGTTGTATATTTTGTAGTGTAAATATTAAAGTTCTCACCTAAAGCTTTTATAAGGAGTAATTATTTCAAAAGATTGCTTTGCAGTCCGATCCACTTGTTTTACATTGGCCACATTCATAGGGATTAAAGTGATACCAAATCCTGTCTTAAAATCCTAGGGAAAAGACAATAAAAGTTCAGGGTTTTATAATTCAAGAATCAAACATGTATAGAACAATTAAATCAGCATGGTCCAAAAATCCAAGGTCAGTAATACACATTTTGGCCACAACATGCAAACTTCTTCTAATTCATCAATGGATAAATAAACCCATACTAAATTTTGTCCAAACACTATGCTTCTAATTGCTAGAATGATCTTACTTGATAGTTAGTGGGAGAAAAAATGCACACTGTAACTATTAATAAAGGAAAGAAAAGGTTAAGTAACAGATTGCATTAAAATGTGGATCCAAAACTATGGAATTATCTAGCTTAAATGATGCTTTAGTGACTAAACAATGTTTATACATCTAAATTCTTCTCATTAACAGCAGTTTTGCCTGCTTTTAAACAGGCTGTTTTAACAAAATAAAACATGTATGAAATTATTTCTTAAACCTTTG